>NC_088224.1:52679975-52979975 GCF_036934945.1 Oncorhynchus masou masou | reverse complement strand
CCATGGACATGTACGGAAGGTTTTGTTCAAATCAAAAAGGATGCTGTCAAAAAAAGTGATTGAATTCAAATGGATTTACCCTCCATTAAGTAGTCCAAGTAGCCTAAAGAGGCTAGCTAAGCTAACATAGCCAGCTAGCAAGCCTATGGAGTCTACATGATGCTGCACCCCATCGCCCCCCCAACTCCATTCAGAATAAACAATAGTCTACCTGTTAGTTGCTCGTCTTTCTCACTTCGCCAACGTTTAATTCCATAATTTTAACTACATCCTGCATTGCATTAGTGAGCTCTCACTTCCCTTGCTACACATGGAGCGTCTGACTGTAGTGGCGTTCTGATTGGCTGACAAAAACATGTGAACGCTACCAGTCTTCCGACAGAGAAAAAAAGAAACAATATTTTCTGAATGGACATTTTGCACTGCTTTGGTGGAATTCTCCGCATGGCCGGAACGATACCAGTATTGCGAAAAACAATAATTAAAACAAAGCAGACCTAACTCTTTGATCCTTAAAAACCCGCTGTATGAAAAATAGTTTGCTATAGCTTGGGAAATACATAAATGTGAAGCTGGATGACAACATAATGATGTTTGCTTCCAATACTAAGGCTGTTTTCCTAAATAAGTTAAATCCGTTTTGTTTCTTTGCCACGATCCTTACATGTAAATCGGGATACTGGTATTGTCCCGGTCCTACTGTCTAGCCTACATTCCTCTATTGCTTTCTTTAACATATTTATTGAAACGAATAGGCTATATAGAAAATAGGAATAGGCAAATTACTCTGAATGTCACATGTGCTGCCCTGCTGTACGACTCGGTTCTTTACAGTGTGGCTCGTCAAGTTAAAACAATCTAAACCATCGTCTGTCACATCATGTCGCCGTCACCATCAGCGCTGGCTGTCACTCATCGTCGACACTACCGTAATGTCGCCCAACCCTAGTGAGGTTGATTGCACTGAGATGGGTGATGAGGTCAGACACCGCCAAATGCCCCAAGGTGGATCCCCATTACTGTCTGACAATACAGTGCCAATCAATACCAGTCAATTCAGGTCCGCTTACCCTTTGACGCAGAGCATAATAACACTCTTAGTAAAAGTGTGTGTGGGAAGAGACTGTGTGTGTGCGTGCCTTGAGTGTGTCTCACGACTAAACTAATGGAGAGTACAGTATCCAGAGCCTAGAGCCAGTCCTGATTATAGCTCTGAGAGTCAGCATTATAGCTCTGAGAGTCAGCATCAGAGATGTACAGCTTAGACTTCCCCCTACATCCCCCCCAAAATTAAAGAGTGAACACTTTCCAGCCATGGCTAACATTTCAGCCCATAGAGTAGGGTCACTGGTAAGCCTAGAACAGTTGAAATTGATAAATGCAACACCTAGGCCTACCTACCTTCCTATCTAGCTACCTAGGCCATGGGGCTTACAGGTATGTAGGATAATAGCCTAGCCTACGTTGCATTATAAAGCAACACAAACAAACGAAGACCCTCCATATAGCCTCCTATGCGTGCATGTTTAAATAGGAGAGCAGCTGTATATTTAGTGCTGAAGCCATTCTCTGGTTGCAGTGCCTGCCAGACATTGACCATCAAACAGCTTAGAGAAAAGGAAGTCAAGCCCAGTGCAGAGGGAGAGAAGTTGTGTGTGTGCTTGCGCGTGCGTCACTGGATCAAATCAGGAAATCGACCGCATGCTCTTGACTTATGAGTACGATGACTGGGCTTCTTGGTACCCGTGATCTGTGAAGTGGGCTGTAGCTACGCATGCTAGAGTGTGCATGTACGAGTGTGTGTACGGTGTAATATGAACGTGCGTGTGTGCCTTGCTGTATATGGCCGTACAGTAGGCTTAGTGAACAGGAATATGGTAATTTATGTCCCAGCGTGTTAAGAGATAGAGATCATCATCTCCTACAGCAGAGCAGGGTAATTAAACATCTCTCTCAGCGCGCTGAACGCAGTGTGACTGGGCCGGCCTGAATTAGAGACCAGACGCATTTCAAAGAGGACATGCAAATCGTACTTTACATATCATTAGTGGTTGTTCCAGCGCTGCTCTGCTCCATGGTGAGCCACAGAGAGGAGCATGAGCTGGCTGGCTTCCTTCCTCCCGCCTGTCATAGGCATTGTGTTGTGATTTAAACGGATTACTCCAAGCTCTGACTGCATTAATATTTCAGAGTGGGAGTGCTACTTAAAAAGCCGTCCCATATTTTTCTTCTTAAAACCAGTTTGAAGAGGAGCCGTTCTAGTCAGCTAATGGGTTTGTCAATGCAACTGTAACAGGCTGACTACACGGCCCACGTCGCGTGCGCGAGCGTTGCAAAATAAATGTTGAAATCTATATTATTCAATTACTGCTCCACACACTGCTCATGCTCGCCAACGAGTGTGTCCATTGCCACGGGCTAAAATAAAAGTCAGTTCTATTTGTGACGCAGATAACGCTGCAAGTCCTGCCTCTCCCATCTCCTCATTGGTTTATAGAGGCAGGTACCCACGTGCCATCTCCTTATTGGTTATACCCACGTGGGTGACTGAAAGACGAACGAGGTCGGTGGAGGTAATGCACCTAATTTATGAAAGTTGCCAATCGCAATATAAAGTCAAGAGAAGAAAAAGCCTGGATGAAAGAGAGATGACTAGAAATGATTCGGTTGACCGTTCTATGTGTGGATTAATTGGTGGAGTAGAGGACCTTGTGCATTTCAGGTAAAATAACATCAGTGTTTATATGCCAGAACAAATTAGCTAGCAACAGCAAGCTAGCTAAATAAGACAAATTAGCGAGTAAGTGCAAGCTAACTAGCTAAATTGCCATACATGTTTAATGCTTTCAACATGTCCCCAAATTAATATAATAGGGACAGTTTGTTTTGATATTTTAACCTGCATGTGGTGATCGCGTTTGGTGACAAAATACATTTTTGCACGATGGCGCACACGCGCAGCCGGTTTGGGTTCCACGTAAGGGCGTTGTCACACTGTTCTGACCTATAGTTCGAATCGGTGTTCAATTATTTTTTTAATACTGTATTTTTAGTTTCACATTGTCAAATGAACTAAAAATGCCTGAAACAAAACAATTCAAATAATTAGTTTATTGGAGAAAAATGCTCATATTAAATCCATCTTTGATTATCAAGAAGCGTAACGCGTGTATCCACAACTTCATATTACTCCCGCTTTGGTCTTCCAACAACAAGCGGGAGGAAACGGTGCAATAGCGGCTGCGATGTGAATAGGCTATATTCAGTAGCCTGTCCCCATCTCCCCTAATCAATAGTAATAACTTGAGATTCTGCATGAAAAGTGCTATATAAACTGAATGTATTGTTATTATTCAGCATCGGACACGCTCAATTACACTGCTCCATACAGAATGTTTAATAGATAAATCAGGTGATGGTAATGCTCGAAGTCAAACAACCAATACTACTGCGTTCTCGCCAGCAGCGAACTGAACCACAGCACAAAACGGAATCGGACTGAGTTAACCCTTTTTGACAGTACCACGGTGCGTTTAGTGCCCTGCTCCCGAGTGCGGATAGCGTTTGACACCAGTCCAAACAAACCGAACTGAGGGGGAAAACGTGCCAGAGTTGGTGTGAAAACCAATTTTGTGTGAAAGCCCCATGATACATACAAGTTTTGGTGTAATCATAACCTGGCTAACTTGGCCTGTACGACATCTGCTGTTCTTGACCCTGGTGGAATGGGTAGACTTTTTCAGCCGTTTGAAGTCACTGCCATTGTTATATGAATTCATTTCTGTTAGGGATGGGCACGTTTATTCTAATATCTGAACCGACGGTAGTATTAA
This sequence comes from Oncorhynchus masou masou, assembly GCF_036934945.1. Taxonomy (NCBI): domain Eukaryota; kingdom Metazoa; phylum Chordata; class Actinopteri; order Salmoniformes; family Salmonidae; genus Oncorhynchus; species Oncorhynchus masou. The sequence goes on along the minus strand of NC_088224.1, from coordinate 52,976,142 downwards.
ATTACTTGGGAGAATGCTGCATAGCTGTCATCAAGGGAAAGGGTGTCTACTTTGAAGAATCTAAAATATATTTAGATTTGTTTAGACATTTTTGGGTTACTACATGATTCCATAGGTGTTATTTCATAGTTTTGACATCTTCACTATTATTCTACAACGTAAAAAAAAAAGAAAGAAAAACCCTTGAATTAATAGGTGTGTTCAAACTTCTGACGGGTACTGTATATAAACAGGACTAACTTACCAACGAAAAGGCTTTGTTACACAGCCAACGATAATAACTATATCATTCAACATAATAAAGCAAGTTGACAGTTTTTATTAGAGAGACCCATAAAATGAAGCACTGGTAGCCTACGCATACGGTATACCGAAACTTCTGTACCCGCCCCCCGCCCGAAGAATGAAGAAATGTTGAAACTGTTCGCAAAACGTCCATACAGACTAGAACACATTTACAATACAAGACGATACCGGTAGCTTCCAGCTATAAATGTAGGCTACATTTCCTTGCTAGCTTTACAGCTGAATTCATGACCCTAGTACTTTGTTTGTGGTAATACGCAAACCATAAAGCAAAAATATTCTGATTTTAAATTGATTGTCACCAAAAACGTAATTAATTCACCTCTCCCTCACCAACAAAAACGTATTCGTCTCCCTTGCCTCCCATCTGGTTTCCACTAGATTTCAAAGTCAGATTCCACTGGCACATACAGCACACACTATTATGAAAGAGATTGCTTCTATGCAAATGTTGTTGATCAGTACAATAAATTAATATGTTCTCCTAGCTCCCTCCCTCCCCAGAATGCATCGAAAAGTCAATGGCACTGGCCGTCAGTTATGAAGTGCCTGGTTCAAAGCACCTGCATATCCCGCTATAGAACCAGCGATAAGGAATACTGTCCGGGATCAGAACTTTATCAGCGAGACGGTAGGCGGGTAGTGCATATAAAACCGTCTCTATCTCTAACAGCGCCTCCATCGCTATTAACCCCAAAAGTGTGCTGGGAACCCCTGCAGAGAAGGGTGGGCAGCCCCATTCATACTCAAACACGGGGAGGTGAGATTGCCATGCTTTCATCATTTCCTTCCCCCTATTCCCTCTCGCTCCTCTTCCCCTCCGGCTCTATTTGAATGGAAATAAGAGGGTTGAGAGAACCCCTCCCTCTGCTAGATGTCTCTCCAGTGTGTGACGGGTTGCAATGCGTTCTCTCTGCCTGCAGTAGGGAGAGGGATACTGCTGTGAGAAGTACCAGACTAAATCACATGAAAAGCAGGTAAAAGGTCAAATTGCTGAATACAAGGAGTAGATGGAAGCCCTTATCCACTGATGGAAATGGACGGGTGGGGTAATTATCTGATCCTAGATCTGGGGTAAGGGGCCCCGCCACCATATACCTTTCGCAACCTCAAGGGTTGGTGAGGTTGGAGAATGCTGTGTTGTGTATGTACTGTATGGATACAACACTCCGTTCACTGCTGGATTGCTGTGCCGCCGGTTGCCATGGGAACCAGGGGCACACAGACAGAAAGAGTTACGATGTAGGCGTTTGGCGGTGAGCATTCAGAACACACAACCTGAGCGATAAATAAAAGATGTCCTGTCGTCCACCCCGCAATATGTCAATCAATCACAAAGGTGTCCTCGTCACTACATGCAGGGGAAGAGGGACCTAAACATGCATGCACACAGACACACACACTCTGCAGAGGAAATGCGGTCCCACTTGCACTCTCGCACCAGTATCACCTTTGTTATTAGAAGACGCAAAAATAAAAAGAGCCAGAGAGAAAGAAGAACGCAGAAAGTTTGGAACCTGGTAGGACTATAGTCAGAGAAGAGCCAGTAAAAGGAAATTAATGGACAATGAGAAACGCACGGGAACACAGAGGAGGAATTTGGTGAGTGGGATACAGTTGAAGACGAGGAGAGAGCAGAGCCTGGCAGACCAGGAACTCGGTGATGAATCAGATCGGGAGAGAGGAGAGATTGCCTCAAATTGAGGCTTCAGAGTGATGCATCACAGAGCTGCTGCTCCTACAGAGGCCCAGCAGTCCTTGACCCCACCTCCTCTCTGAGCTCCCTCTCCCCCCTTTTCCATGCATCATCTCTCACCCTTTTCTTCTATCTCCTGTGATCCTTGAACCCCTCCTCTCTTTCCTCCCAGCTGGCCTCCTCTATCTGAGAAGGATTCTTTAACAACCACAGGCTGTGCTGCTTTAAAACACAAGCCGTGCTGCTTTAAAACCACACAATGCAACGTGTTTTAAATTGCTCTACATTCTTCAAAAGGCGATGGTAATCGTACTCTTAAATACGCATTCATCTGTTACTTGTGTCTGTTTCCCTAATATAATCTACTTGATATATCTTCCTTTATTATTTTCCCCTAACCTAATTGGAGTAAACTAATAGACAACAACTCTTAGGCTTCTACTTCCAGCGTATACATACTGTATACATTTCACGGACACAATAGTTCCTACAGATTGCAAATGAAAGAAACATTTTTGCTAAGAGTTTTATTATATTGTTTATCAATTGACTATGACTTTTCAAATCACTCAGCAGTGCCATTTGCAGAGTTATCTTCAGGTAAATGTTGCAATTCAGTCTTTCCTGAACCTGCGACCAAAAACAAGCTACAAATAGACAGTACCAAAAGAAATAATCTAATGATTCGGTTTCTTCGCAGCAAAATCTGCAGGGCTGGGAGGGATGGATGGATGGATGGATGGATGGATGGCTGGCTGGATGTATGTATGTATATGTATATATATATGTATATATAACATTCTATTGGTTGCAATACATTTGGATAATAAATTAAATTGAAGAAAAAAAGTTTTGAATCCGGCGTTGTTTTTTGTCTCAGTGCCATGGAATCGGTACATTGAAAATCTCTTTCCAACTATTTTGCAATCAATTTATTCATTTATTTGTATTTAACCTTTATTTAACTAGGCAAGTCAGTTAATTAAGAACAAATTCTAATTTGCAGTGGCAGCCTATCCCGGCCAAACCGGAAGAAGCTGGGCCAATTGTGCGCCGCCCTACGGGACTCCCAACCACAGCCGGATGTGACGCAGCCTGGATTCGAACCAGAGACTGTAGTGATGCCTCTTGCACTGAGATGCAGCGCCTTTGACAGCTGTGCCACTCGGGAGCCCTACATGGCACAGCTGTCCATTTTTTGGTCCTTAAATTAAACTGGTATACTTTATCACAATTTTCAATTTTGGTCTTTAATGCAGGGCCAAGTTACTTACTTTTCCCCCCTTCCACTTGCCTCCCATTTTTGTGGTAATGCTGCAATTAGTTGGTTGTAATTTTAGGTAGAGCAGACATTTCCATCTAATTTTGTTACCTGCATGTGTGACTGACAACTCCACCAGTCCTATTTATGATATCATTTACAAAGATAGCTTTGTAAAAAATAAATCTCCAAAAATAATGCTTTATTTTTCTATCAATTAGTATATTGGAGTTTAACCATTTCTCATAATATTTCTCATAATATTCGTTCTGTCTTTTCTGGTGGACGAAACCGAAATTGCAACCAACTTTCTATGGCTTGTGTTAAAAATAGTGATATTTTGGAGATGATTTCATTTTCAAATAACCGAAAAGGGAAAAAAGCCATGTCTCTCTCTCGTCTCTCTGGAGCAGACATATGGTGAGCAATATGTTTGGAACATCGAATCGCAATTAAAAATCACAGTATCGAATCATAATACATATAGAATCGTATCTGCACCAAAGTATCGTGATATCGCATCGTGATGTCCCTGAGAAATTCCCAGCCCTAATTCTAACACATATTCTAGACACGGTTTTAAAGACAACGGGGCTATGCTTGTACACCGAGCAGGAGATAATAATCCCAGTGTCTCAACACAGTACACACCGTGTCCAGAGTAACACCTACCCATTTTCCTCCGCCACACAGGGGTAACGAGTGGCGTCAGGTTGGTAGGTGTCAACACACACAGGGCTTATTACCATCTACCTGCTGCTTGAGGAGCCAGCAGACAGACCGACTGACACACACATTCTAATAGTGGGGGTTACCCTTGACCTGAACCCCTCCCCCGCCATAAGGACGATAACATTAAGTCATGAGTCATGATGACAAACCATTGTTTAGGCTAGGTCAAGGAAGCATAACGATGGGGTAGGTAGACATAACAGAAGCCTACTAGCTTACTTAAGTAATGCTTGTGAAATAATGACCAAGCTCCTCCGCCCCTGCGCTGTTGGCCTGAGGTCCTCCCTACACGGTCTGGGAACGACGGGCCAGCGGGGTGTTTTAGACCCTCACAGCTGCTGCATGTTCCCATGGAGGTGTCCCTCCCAGGAGAAAACAGGGGGATAGTGTTGTGCCGCACGGATTAGCCCCTAAACAGATTTTGGGCTACTCTCAGCCGACAGGCATAGTTGACTACTAGGCCCAAAAAATAAAAATGCATGGCAGAAATACGGGGATTTATTTTGTCTTTCCGGCATGTGCCATCTTTTGGCCTAGTTTTGGAAAACAATCTTTACGCCCCGTCAACAAAGCACAGATCCAACTTATAGGCTAAATGCAACACAGTGACAAACAGTAGCCCACTCTCTCTCAGCATGAGTAGGAGCAGTGGCTGCTGAGACCCCTTAAAAAAGGGGACATTCCTGCTGTCACACCGCACTCTGCTCTGACTGAGTACCGAGTACGGCCATCGCGTTTCCATTAGGGACGTGGAAGGAAGTGGAGATCTGGGGGTCTTTTAGAGGCACTTCCTGTAACCGTATCACCCTAGTGACAGGCTAATGAGGCTAAATGATGAGGCTTTAGGAAGAAAGGGTATCCCACAGGGAGAGGAGGACAGACCCCAACAAAGACATACAATGACATAGAATAGTCACAGAGTCAGTTGTTCCCCATGACGTGGCCCCTTCTAACATGATGTCTATCTAGTCAGTGGTATCAGCGTTGTTTCTCAAGGGACCCAGAGGAAAAAAGGGCAACGGGCAGTTTATAAAAACCTTTAGTTTCATTTCAACCATCTAAATGATTGAAACATGCCGTTTGTTCAGCCCAAGAGGCCGACTGTAGGAGCAGGGCCACGCTATCCACCCCGCAGCACAGACCAGATCAGTGGGGTCAATCACAGATTCAAATACACATCATCCAACACATTTAAAAAAGATTCAAAACCCACCACAAACACTGCTTTCGAGGAAACACAGATGGGATTTTGGAATAAATATTTTGGGCCAGTGAGAAAGACGAATATTGTGGCTGGACTATTTCTATATGGGTGGTGAGATGGGCACATGATCCGTACCATAGACGTCAATGCATCATTACGTCATCGGCGATGCCTTGGGAACGTGATCCGTACCATAGACGTCAATGCGTCATTACGTCAACGGTCCACACATGCAGTCAGAACGGTCAACTCTGATGACTCACATCTATGATGTTTTACTCAGTGATTGATTTTCTATCACAGACACAAATCAACATTTGGAAAGGAGCTGTTGAACATTCAGAAAAGGACACCAAATTGAAAAACAAAATGCAGTGACAAGGTTTGGGGTTTTGTTGCCCGTTAACATTTTTTTTGTTTTAAAACTGACTGACACAGAGCCCCCCCCCCCGGCTCATACTCAAGCACCAACAAAAAGCCACACTATTAACAGGGTCAAGGGGCAAAGTGTGTGTGTGTTTTTTTGGGGGGGAGGGGGGGGGGGGTTACAGTACAGCCAGACACAGAAGATGAGTGACACAGTTTCAGACAGTCTCTTCCTCTCTTGCCTTCTTTTCTCTCTCTCACTCTCCTCAATGGCTCCATTGAGAGTAGAGGCCGTTGGGGTCTTGTGAGGACTGAGTGTCCACCCTGTCCCTGATCGCTTTCCCTAGTCAGTCAGTCAGTCTGCCGGTTGGGCTGTCCTCTGGGGGGTCTGGGCTCTCCATGGAGGAGCCCGGCCCTTTCAAAGCTACGCCGCGTCTGGCAGTCATGCGGCCTAGATAAGCCCGGCAGCCAGTAGGGGCCCGGGAGATAGTGCTCAGAGATAGCGATAACAATGCCAGACTGTTCTTCTGACGCTTGTGAAATGATGTTTTATTTTGAGGATTCCTCTGTGAACCGCTCTACCACACTTCTCTGTGCGGTACTGAAGATCATTGGCCTACTGAGGCTGGAATGCCGGTCAGACTGGGCTTGGGGCTATGGGCAAGGCATCATGGGGCACCAACCGCTCAAATCAAAGCGCACTTCCTATCAACCCAGTGAAATAGAAGACGAAAGAGCAGTGGTGTACTTTTGAACTAACTTTTCACTGCCAGAGAGAAAAGAAACACTCACACACACCACCTGGAGTTGCGTTGAAATAAGAAGAGACGGGGTCACTGGCCTGGACGATAAAATCACCAGAACAAAATTCAGAACTGGGTCACAGCGCAAAGTTTCAGAACCACTGTCTGCACTAGTCTTGTAGGTGTTTGGGGCACGAGACTGAGGGCGCTGGACTTTTACCAAAATGAAAAAGTAATGCTTCTAAGAAGGGGTTTGTCATGACTCTGCCTAATGGACTCTGGGATACGGCGGGTGTAGAGAGCTAAACCTGGCAGGAGCGTGACTACTCACTCAGCTGGCCTGGAGGAGCAGCTCTCCAAGCAGGTTGCGTGCATCTGGGTGGGATCCCCTCTCGTCTCTTTCTCTGCTTCCAACAGAACCAGCCTAAATCTGACAACATCCACTAGCAAGTCGGCCAGACTACGCGCCCCTTTGTTGTTTTCTCATCATCTTTCCTTCATGACCTTGGATCTGAAAGAGCTGTGGAAGTAGGCCTACTTGTACTTCTGATTCCCCCAGTTCATTCACCAATGGGTCACGAAAGAGCCATGGCCCTGGTGTGAGCAGCGTGCCGTCTGGGTTCGCAAAGCGGCGACTGCAAAACGGCCCGCCTGGTGGAATACATTCATATGCACATTGAGAGACTGTAGAGTAGAGCTTCGTCCCAGGGGAGAGGTGGTCAGTGTGTATCGTGCTCATCACCCCCCCCCCCGAGTGATTCTTACCTGGTTCTCTTTGCACCACCACAGGGAGTCTGGGGGGGGAAGAAGAGAGAGAGAGATACAGAGGGAGATCGATACAGAGATCGAGAGATAAAGAGACACAGAGAGAGAGAGAGAGAGAGATACAGAGAGAGATTGAGAGATAAAGAGACACAGAGAGAGAGACAGAGAGAGAGAGATACAGAGAGAGATACAAAGAGAGATACAGAGAGAGAGAGATATGCCCCCCTAGGCACAATTATGACAACATAAACAACAAAAACGGGTCACAACTCCTGCAGCTCTGTCGCACGCTGGGTATGTACATAGTCAATGGTAGGCTTCGAGGGGACTCCTATGGTAGGTACACCTATAGCTCATCTCTTGGCAGTAGTACTGTAGACTACTTTATCACTGACCTCAACCCAGAGTCTCTCAGAGCGTTCACAGTCAGCCCACTGACACCCCTATCAGACCACAGCAAAATCACAGTCTACTTAAACAGAGCAATACTAAATCATGAGGCATCAAAGCCAAAGGAACTGAGTAACATTAAGAAATGCTATAGATGGAAGGAATGCAGTTTGGAAACCTACCAAAAAAACAATTAGGAAACAACTAATTCAATCCCTTTTAGACAATGTCCTGGGTAAAACGTTCCACTGTAATAGTGAAGGTGTAAACTTGGCAGTAGAAAATCTTAACAGTATATTTGACCTCTCAGCTTCCCAATCAAACCTAAAAATCTAAAATAGAAAACCGAAGAAAATTAACAACAATGACAAATGGTTTGATGAAGAATGCAAAAATCTAAGAAAGAAATTGAGAAACCTGTCCAACCAAAAACATAGAGACCCAGAAAAGTCTTCACTATGGTGAATCACTAAAACAATACGGAAAAAGAAGGAACAGCATGTCAGAAATCAGCTCAATGTAATTGAAGAATCCATAGACTAACCACTTCTGGGAAAATTGGAAAACACTAAACAAACAACAACACGAAGAATTATCTATCCAAATTGGAGATGTATGGGTAAACCACTTCTCCAATCTTTTTGCCTCTATAACAAATAATAAAGAGCAAAAACATATACATGATCAAATACAGATCTTAGAATCAACTATTAAAGACTACCACCACTGGATTCTCCAATTGCATTGAATGAGTTACAGGACAAAATAAAAACCCTCCAACCCAAAAAGGCCTGTGGTGTTGATGGTATCCTCAATGAAATGATCAAATATACAGACAACAAATTCCAATTGGCTATACTAAAACTAACATCTTCCCCAATATTTGGAACCAAGGACTGATCACCCCAATCCACAAAAGTGGAGACAAATTTGACCCCAATAACTAACGTGGAACATGCGTCAACAGTAACCTTGGGAAAATCCTCTGCATGATCATTAACAGCAGACTCGTACATTTCCTCAATGAAAACAATGTACTGAGCAAATGTCAAATAGGCTTTTTACCAAATTACCGTACAACAGACCATGTATTCACCCTGCACACCCTAATTGACAACCAAACAAACCAAAACAAAGGCAAAGTCTTCTCATGCTTTGTTGATTTCAAAAAAGCCTTCGACTCAATTTGGCTTGAGGGTCTGCTATACAAACTGATGGAAAGTGGTGTTGGGGGTAAAACATACAACATTATAAAATCCATGTACACAAACAACAAGTGTGCGGTTAAAATTGGCAAAAAACACAAATTTCTTCACACAGGGTCGTGGGGTGAGACAGGGATGCAGCTTCAGCCCCACCCTCTTCAACATATATATCAACGAATTGGCGCGGGCACTAGAAAAGTCTGCAGCGCCCGGCCTCACCCTACTAGAATCAGAAGTCAAATGTCTGCTGTTTGCTGATGATCTGGTGCTTCTGTCACCAACCAAGGAGGGCCTACAGCAGCACCTAGATCTTATGCACAGATTCTGTCAGACCTGGGCCCTGACAGTAAATCTCAGTAAGACCAAAATAATGGTGTTCCAAAAAAGGTCCAGTCACCAGGACCACAAATACAAATTCCATCTAGACACTGTTGCCCTAGAGCACACAAAAAACTATACATACCTTGGCCTAAACATCAGCACCACAGGTAACTTCCACAAAGCTGTGAACGATTTGAGAGACAAGGCAAGAAGGGCATTCTATGCCATCAAAAGGAACATAAATTTCAACATACCAATTAGGATTTGGCTAAAAATACTTGAATCAGTCATAGAGCCCATTGCCCTTTCATGGTTGCGAGGTCTGGGATCCGCTCACAAACCAAGACTTCACAAAATGGGACAAACACCAAATTGAGACTCGCACGCATAATTCTGCAAAAATATCCTCCGTGTACAACGTAGAACACCAAATAATGCATGCAGAGCAGAATTAGGCCGATACCCACTAATTATCAAAATCCAGAAAAGAGCCGTTAAATTCTATAACCACGTAAAAGGAAGCGATTCTCAAACCTTCCATAACAAAGCCATAACCTACAGAGAGATGAACCTGGAGAAGAGTCCCCCAAGCAAGCTGGTCCTGGGGCTCTGTTCACAAACACACCCTACAGAGCCCCAGGACAGCAGCACAATTAGACCCAACCAAATCATGAGAAAACAAAAAGATAATTACTTGACACATTGGAAAGAATTAACAAAAAAACAGAGCAAACTAGAATGCCATTTGGCCCTAAACAGAGAGTACTCAGCGGCAGAATAACTAACCACTGTGACTGACCCAAAATTAAGGAAAGCTTTGACTATGTCCAGACTCAGTGAGCATAGACTTGCTATTGAGAAAGGCCGCGGTAGGCAGACATGGCTCTCAAGAGAAGACAGGCTATGTGCTCACTGCCCACAAAATGAGGTGGAAACTGAGATGCACTTCCTAACCTCCTGCCCAATGTATGACCATATTAGAGAGAAATATTTCCCTCAGATTACACAGATCCACAAAGAATTCGAAAAACAAATCCAATTTTGAACAACTCCCATATCTACTGGGTGAAATTCCACAGTGTGCCTTCACAGCAGCAAGATTTGTGACCTGTTGCCACGAGAAAAGGGCAACCAGTGAAGGACAAACACCATTGTAAATACAACCCATATTTATGCTTATTTATTTTATCTTGTGTCCTTTAAACATTTGTACGTTGTTAAAACACTGTATATATATATACACAGTGCCTTGCGAAAGTATTCGGTCCCCGTGAACTTTGCGACCTTTTGCCACATTTCAGGCTTCAAACATAAAGATATAAAACTGTATTTTTTGTGAAGAATCAACAACAAGTGGGACACAATCATGAAGTGGAACGACATTTATTGGACATTTCAAAAAAATTTAACAAATCAAAAACTGAAAAATTGGGCGTGCAAAATTATTCAGCCCCTTTACTTTCAGTGCAGCAAACTCTCTCCAGAAGTTCAGTGAGGATCTCTGAATGATCCAATGTTGACCTAAATGACTAATGATGATAAATACAATCCACCTGTGTGTAATCAAGTCTCCGTATAAATGCACCTGCACTGTGATAGTCTCAGAGGTCCGTTAAAAGCGCAGAGAGCATCATGAAGAACAAGGAACACACCAGGCAGGTCCGAGATACTGTTGTGAAGAAGTTTAAAGCCGGATTTGGATACAAAAAGATTTCCCAAGCTTTAAACATCCCAAGGAGCACTGTGCAAGCGATAATATTGAAATGGAAGGAGTATCAGACCACTGCAAATCTACCAAGACCTGGCCGTCCCTCTAAACTTTCAGCTCATACAAGGAGAAGACTGATCAGAGATGCAGCCAAGAGGCCCATGATCACTTTGGATGAACTGCAGAGATCTACAGCTGAGGTGGGAGACTCTGGCCAAAGGACAACAATCAGTCGTATATTGCACAAATCTGGCCTTTATGGAAGTGGCAAGAAGAAAGCCATTTCTTAAAGATATCCATAAAAAGTGTTGTTTAAAGTTTGCCACAAGCCACACCAAACATGTGGAAGAAGGTGCTCTGGTCAGATGAAACCAAAATTGAACTTTTTGGCAACAATGCAAAACGTTATGTTTGGCGTAAAAGCAACACAGCTCATCACAATGAACACACCATCCCCACTGTCAAACATGGTGGTGGCAGCATCATGATTTGGGCCTGCTTTTCTTCAGCAGGGACAGGGAAGATGGTTAAAATTGATGGGAAGATGGATGGAGCCAAATACAGGACCATGATGGAGTCTGCAAAAAACCTGAGACTGGGACGGAGATTTGTCTTCCAACAAGACAATGATCCAAAACATAAAGCAAAATCTACAATGGAATGGTTCAAAAATAAACATATCCAGGTGTTAGAATGGCCAAGTCAAAGTCCAGACCTGAATCCAATCGAGAATCTGTGGAAAGAACTGAAAACTGCTGTTCACAAATGCTCTCCATCCAACCTCACTGAGCTCGAGCTGTTTTGCAAGGAGGAATGGGAAAAAACGTCAGTCTCTCGATGTGCAAAAGTGATAGAGACATACCCCAAGCGACTTACAGCTGTAATCGCAGCAAAAGGTGGCGCTACAAAGTATTAACTTAAGGGGGCTGAATAATTTTGCACGCCCAATTTTTTTAGTTTTTGATTTGTTAAAAAAGTTTGAAATATCCAATAAATGTCGTTCCACTTCATGATTGTGTCCCACTTGTTGATTCTTCACAAAAAAATACAGTTTTATATCTTTATGTTTGAAGCCTGAAATGTGGCAAAAGGTTGCAAAGTTCACGGGGGTCGAATACTTTCGCAAGGCACTGTATAATATGACATTTGTAATGTCTTTATTGTTTTGAAACTTCTGTATGTGTAATGTTTACTGTTCATTTTTATTGTTTATTTCACTTTTGTATAATATCTACCTCACTTGTTTTGGCAATGTTAACACATGTTTCCCATGCCAATAAAGCCCTTGAATTGAATTGGAGAGAGAGAGAGATACAGAGAGAGAGAGAGATACAGAGAGAGAGAGACAGAGAGAGAGACAGAGATACAGAGAGAGAGAGACAGAGATACAGAGAGAGAGATACAGAGAGAGAGAGAGAGCGATACAGAGAGAGAGAGAGAGATTCAGAGAGAGAGAGAGAGAGAGAGATACAGAGAGAGAGAGATACAGAGAGATAGAAAGAGAGAGAGAGAGATACAGAGAGAGAGAGATACAGAGAGAGAGAAAGATACAGAGAGAGAGAGAGAGATACAGAGAGAGAGAGAGAGAGAGAGATACAGAGAGAGAGAGATACAGAGAGAGAGAGAGAGAGATACAGAGAGAGAGAGAGAGAGATACACAGAGAGATACAGAGAGAGAGAGAGAGAGGGGGGTACAGCGTTGAGCTGGAGGTAATTAAGAACACATCCCCACCACTCCCTCCCAACTACTACTCCCTTGTGTTCCCTCCTCATTTCCATCCGCTACCACACAAACTGGCCCCAAGACTGAACCCCCACAAAATCCTTTGCTCTACCCTTCCCCCTTCTTTCCCTTGAACCCCCATGTCTCCTCTCTCTCTCCCCCTCTCCTGTGGTCGGTTCAGTATGTAGCTTATGGGATCAGCTGGTATTCAGCCTCAGGTCTCGGCTTGCCAGAAATGGGGGGAGTGAGCGAGCGAGAGAGAGAGAGAGCGAGGCACAAGAAAGGGGGCTAAGCCACAGACAGGGTGAAGAGAGAGCGAGATGAAGGGAGAGGACAGGCCAGAGACATGGGAAATAGTGGTGTAGGGGAACTCGCAAAATATGATCCTCTGCGTTTTCACAGTCAATCTCAAAACAAAACATGTTGAATTGATTCGAAAGCTTTTGGCATCCCGCTCACTCCCAAGCTACCTATTCAAGCCAGTATGCAAACGCTGTCACGAGACAAAAAATTGGCCCCGGTTAACACCTCCACCCTGACCCAACACAGGTGGAGACAATTAAAGTGCTCTGTGGCAGCAGGCCACCACATCATGACGAAGCACAGAAGGTACTCACAGAGATGGATGAGAACATGAAAACACTGAGGTAAGCCTCTGAATAATTTATGCAGTAGTCAGACAGCTGATGGGCTGTCTGTGCATCTGTCTCTACCCGCGCTCATGCGCCTGCCCCTCTGCGTGCCCCTGCCTGCGTCCGTGCCTCTCTCTCTCTGCGCCTGCCTCTCTCTTTCTCGCTCTCTCCACCTGCCTCTCTCTCCCTCTCTGCGCCTGCCTCTCTCTCCCTCTCTGCGCCTGCCTCTCTCTCCCTCTCTGCGCCTGCCTCTCTCTCCCTCTCTGCGCCTGCCTCTCTCTCCCTCTCTGCGCCTGCCTCTCTCTCCCTCTCTGCGCCTGCCTCTCTCTCCCTCTCTGCGCCTGCCTCTCTCTCCCTCTCTGCGCCTGCCTCTCTCCCTCCCTCTCTCTGTGCCTGCCTCTCTCCCTCCCTCTCTCTGTGCCTGCCTCTCTCCCTCCCTCTCTGTGCCTGCCTCTCTCCCTCCCTCTCTCTCTGCGCCTGCCTCTCTCTCTCTCCCTCTCTCTCTGCGCCTGCCTCTCTCTCCCTCCCTCCCTCTCTCTCTGCGCCTGCCTCTCTCTCCCTCCCTCCCCTCTCTCTGCGCCTGCCTCTCTCTCCCTCCCTCCCTCTCTGCGCCTGCCTCTCCCTCCCTCCCTCTCTGCGCCTGCCTCTCTCTCCCTCCCTCTCTGCGCCTGCCTCTCTCCCTCCCTCCCTGCGCCTGCCTCTCTCCCTCCCTCCCTCTCTGCGCCTGCCTCTCTCTCTCCCTCTCTGCGCCTGCCCCTCTCTCTCTCTGCGCCTGCCTCTCTCTCTCCCTCTCTGCGCCCTGCGCCTGCCCCTCTCTCCCCTCTCTGCGCCTGCCTCTCTCTCTCCCTCTCTGCGCCTGCCTCTCTCTCTCCCCCTCTCTGCGCCTGCCTCCCTCTCTCCGCCTGCCTCCCTCTCTCCGCCTGCCTCCCTCTCTCCCTCTCTGCGCCTGCCTCTCTCTCCCTCTCTGCGCCCGCCTCTCTCTCTCCCTCTCTGCGCCCGCCTCTCTTTCTCCCTCTCTGCGCCTGCCTCTCTCTCTCCCTCTCTGCGCCTGCCTCTCTCGCTCCCTCTCTGCGCCTGCCTCTCTCGCTCCCTCTCTGCGCCTGCCTCTCTCTCGCTCCCTCTCTCCGCCTGCCTCCCTCTCTCCCTCTCTGCGCCTGCCTCTCTGCGCCTGCGTCTCTCTCTCTCTCTCTGCGCCCACGTCTCTCTCTCCCTCTCTGCGCCCGCCTCTCCCTCTCTGCGCCTGCCTCCCTCTCCCTCTCTGCGCCTGCCTCTCTCTCCCTCTCTGCGCCTGCCTCTCTCTCCCTCTCTGCGCCTGCCTCTCTCTCCCTCTCTGCGCCTGCCTCTCTCGCTCCCTCTCTGCGCCTGCCTCTCTCGCTCCCTCGCTCCCTCTCTGCGCCTGCCTCTCTCGCTCCCTCTCTGCGCCTGCCTCTCTCTCTCTGCGCCTGCCTCTCTCTCTCCCTCTCTGCGCCTGCCTCTCTCGCTCCCTCTCTGCGCCTGCCTCTCTCTCTCCCTCTCTGCGCCTGCCTCTCTCGCTCCCTCTCTGCGCCTGCCTCTCTCTCGCTCCCTCTCTGCGCCTGCCTCTCTCTCGCTCCCTCTCTGCGCCTGCCTCTCTCTCGCTCCCTCTCTGCGCCTGCCTCTCTCTCGCTCCCTCTCTGCGCCTGCCTCTCTCTCTCCCTCTCTGTGCCTGCCTGCCTCTCTCTCTCTCCCTCTCTGTGCCTGCCTGCCTCTCTCTCTCTCTCCCTCTCTCCCTCTCTGCGCCTGCCTCTCTCTCTCCCCCTCTCTGCGCCTGCCTCCCTCTCTCCGCCTGCCTCCCTCTCTCCGCCTGCCTCCCTCTCTCCCTCTCTGCGCCTGCCTCTCTCCCTCTCTGCGCCTGCCTCTCTCTCTCCCTCTCTGCGCCCGCCTCTCCCTCTCTGCGCCCGCCTCTCCCTCTCTGCGCCCGCCTCTCTTTCTCCCTCTCTGCGCCCGCCTCTCTTTCTCCCCTCTGCGCCCGCCTCTCTTTCTCCCTCTCTGCGCCCGCCTCTCTTTCTCCCTCTCTGCGCCCGCCTCTCTCTCTCCCTCTCTGCGCCCGCCTCTCTCTCTCCCTCTCTGCGCCCGCCTCTCTCGCTCCCTCTCTGCGCCTGCCTCTCTCGCTCCCTCTCTGCGCCTGCCTCTCTCGCTCCCTCTCTGCGCCTGCCTCTCTCTCGCTCCCTCTCTGCGCCTGCCTCTCTCTCGCTCCCTCTCTGCGCCTGCCTCTCTCTCGCTCCCTCTCTCCGCCTGCCTCCCTCTCTCCCTCTCTGCGCCTGCCTCTCTGCGCCTGCGTCTCTCTCTCCCTCTCTGCGCCCGCCTCTCCCTCTCTGCGCCTGCCTCTCTCTCCCTCTCTGCGCCTGCCTCTCTCGCTCCCTCTCTCCCTCTCTGCGCCTGCCTCTCTCTCTCCCTCTCTGCGCCTGCCTCTCTCTCTCCCTCTCTGCGCCTGCCTCTCTCTCTCCCTCTCTGCGCCTGCCCTCTCTCTCTCCCTCTCTGCGCCTGCCTCTCTCTCTCCCTCTCTGCGCCTGCCTCTCTCTCTCTCCCTCTCTGCGCCTGCCTCTCTCTCTCCCTCTCTGCGCCTGCCTCTCTCTCTCCCTCTCTGCGCCTGCCTCTCTCTCTCCCTCTCTGCGCCTGCCTCTCTCTCTCCCTCTCTGCGCCTGCCTTTCTCTCCCCCTCTCTGTGCCTGCCTCTCTCCCTCTCTGCGCCTGCCTCTCTCGCTCCCTCTCTGCGCCTGCCTCTCTCGCTCCCTCTCTGCGCCTGCCTCTCTCGCTCCCTCTCTGCGCCTGCCTCTCTCGCTCCCTCTCTGCGCCTGCCTCTCTCGCTCCCTCTCTGCGCCTGCCTCTCTCTCGCTCCCTCTCTGCGCCTGCCTCTCTCTCGCTCCCTCTCTGCGCCTGCCTCTCTCTCTCCCTCTCTGTGCCTGCCTGCCTGCCTCTCTCTCCCTCTCTGTGCCTGCCTGCCTCTCTCTCTCTCTCCCTCCCTCCCTCTCTGCGCCTGCCTCTCTCTCCCTCCCTCCCTATCTGCGCCTGCCTCTCTCTCCACTCTCCCTCCCTCTCTGCGCCTGCCTCTCTCCCTCCCTACCTGCGCCTGCCTCTCCCCCTGCCTCTCTCCCCCTCTGCGCCTGCCTCTCTCCCTCCCTCCCTCTCTGCGCCTGCCTCTCTCCCTCCCTCCCTGCGCCTGCCTCTCCCCCCCCCTGCCTCTCTCCCCCTCTGCGCCTGCCTCGCTCTCGCTCCCTCTCTGCGCCTGCCTCTCTCCCTCCCTCCCTCCCTCTCTGCGCCTGCCTCTCTCCCTCCCTCTGCCTCTCTCCCCCTCTGCGCCTGCCTCTCTTTCGCTCCCTCTCTGCGCCTGCCTCTCTCCCTCCCTCCCTCTCTGCGCCTGCCTCTCTCTCCACTCTCCCTCCCTCCCTATCTGTGCCTGCCTCTCTCTCCACTCTCCCTCCCTCTCTGCGCCTGCCTCTCTCCCTCCCTCCCTGCGCCTGCCTCTCTCCCTCCCTCCCTCCCTGCGCCTGCCTCTCTCCCCCCCATCTGCCTCTCTCCCTCTCTGCGCCTGCCTCTCTCTCTCCCTCTCTGTGCCTGCCTGCCTCTCTCTCTCTCTCTCCCTCCCTCTCTGCGCCTGCCTCTCTCTCCCTCCCTCCCTATCTGCGCCTGCCTCTCTCTCCCTCCCTATCTGTGCCTGCCTCTCTCCCTCCCTCCCTCCCTCCCTGCGCCTGCCTCTCTCCCTCCCTCCCTGCGCCTGCCTCTCTCCCCCCCCCTCTGCCTCTCTCCCCCTCTGTGCCTGCCTCTCTCTCTCCCTCTCTGCGCCTGCCTCTCTCTCTCCCTCTCTGCGCCTGCCTCTCTCTCTCCCCCTCTCTGCGCCTGCCTCCCTCTCTCCGCCTGCCTCCCTCTCTCCGCCTGCCTCCCTCTCTCCCTCTCTGCGCCTGCCTCTCTCCCTCTCTGCGCCTGCCTCTCTCTCTCCCTCTCTGCGCCCGCCTCTCCCTCTCTGCGCCCGCCTCTCCCTCTCTGCGCCCGCCTCTCTTTCTCCCTCTCTGCGCCCGCCTCTCTTTCTCCCTCTCTGCGCCCGCCTCTCTCTCTCCCTCTCTGCGCCCGCCTCTCTCTCTCCCTCTCTGCGCCCGCTCTCTCGCTCCCTCTCTGCGCCCGCCTCTCTCGCTCCCTCTCTGCGCCTGCCTCTCTCGCTCCCTCTCTGCGCCTGCCTCTCTCTCGCTCCCTCTCTGCGCCTGCCTCTCTCTCGCTCCCTCTCTGCGCCTGCCTCTCTCTCGCTCCCTCTCTCCGCCTGCCTCCCTCTCTCCCTCTCTGCGCCTGCCTCTCTGCGCCTGCGTCTCTCTCTCCCTCTCTGCGCCCGCCTCTCCCTCTCTGCGCCTGCCTCTCTCTCCCTCTCTGCGCCTGCCTCTCTCGCTCCCCTCGCTCCCTCTCTGCGCCTGCCTCTCTCCCTCTCTGCGCCTGCCTCTCTCTCTCCCTCTCTGCGCCTGCCTCTCTCTCTCCCTCTGCACCTGCCTCTCTCTCTCCCTCTCTGCGCCTGCCTCTCTCTCTCCCTCTCTGCGCCTGCCTCTCTCTCTCCCTCTCTGCGCCTGCCTCTCTCTCTCCCTCTCTGCGCCTGCCTCTCTCTCTCCCTCTGCGCCTGCCTCTCTCTCGCTCCCTCTCTGCGCCTGCCTCTCTCTCGCTCCCTCTCTGCGCCTGCCTCTCTCTCCCTCTCTGTGCCTGCCTGCCTGCCTCTCTCTCTCCCTCTCTGTGCCTGCCTGCCTGCCTCTCTCTCTCTCTCTCCCTCCCTCCCTCTCTGCGCCTGCCTCTCTCTCCCTCCCTCCCTATCTGCGCCTGCCTCTCTCTCCACTCTCCCTCCCTCTCTGCGCCTGCCTCTCTCCCTCCCTCCCTGCGCCTGCCTCTCCCCCCCCTGCCTCTCTCCCCCTCTGCGCCTGCCTCTCTCTCGCTCCCTCTCTGCGCCTGCCTCTCTCCCTCCCTCCCTCTCTGCGCCTGCCTCTCTCCCTCCCTCCCTGCGCCTGCCTCTCTCCCCCCTGCCTCTCTCCCCCTCTGCGCCTGCCTCTCTCTCGCTCCCTCTCTGCGCCTGCCTCTCTCCCTCCATCCCTCTCTGCGCCTGCCTCTCTCTCCCTCCCTCCCTATCTGCGCCTGCCTCTCTCTCCACTCTCCCTCCCTCCCTATCTGTGCCTGCCTCTCTCTCCACTCTCCCTCCCTCTCTGCGCCTGCCTCTCTCCCTCCCTCCCTGCGCCTGCCTCTCTCCCTCCCTCCCTGCGCCTGCCTCTCTGCGCCTGCCTCTCTCTCTCCCTCTCTGTGCCTGCCTGCCTCTCTCTCTCTCTCTCTCTCTCTCCCTCCCTCCCTCCCTGCGCCTGCCCTCTCTCCCTCCCTCCCTATCTGCGCCTGCCTCTCTCTCCCTCCCTCCCTCTCTGCGCCTGCCTCTCTCCCTCCCTCCCTCCCTCCCTGCGCCTGCCTCTCTCCCTCCCTCCCTCCCTGCGCCTGCCTCTCTCCCCCCCTCTGCCTCTCTCCCCCTCTGCGCCTGCCTCTCTCTCGCTCCCTCTCTGCGCCTCCCTCTCTCTCTCCCTCTCTGCGCCTGCCCTCTCTCTCCCTCTCTGTGCCTGCCTGCCTCTCTCTCTCCCTCCCTCTCTGCGCCTGCCTCTCTCTCCCTCCCTCCCTCCCTGCGCCTGCCTCTCTCCCTCCCTCCCTCCCTGCGCCTGCCTCTCTCCCTCCCTCCCTCCCTGCGCCTGTCTCTCTCCCTCCCTCCCTGCGCCTGCCTCTCCCCCCACTTCTGCCTCTCTCCTCCTCCCCCCCCTCCCCCTCTCCCCCCCCTCCTCCCCTCTCCTCCTCCTCTCTCTCCCCCCTCCCTCCTCCTCCCCCCCCTCCGCCTCTCTCCTCCTCCTCTCTCCCCCCCCCTCCGCCTCTCTCCCCCTCCTCCCCCCTCTCCCCCTCCGCCTCTCTCCCCCCCTCCGCCTCTCCTCCCCCTCCGCCTCTCCTCCCCCCCGCCTCTCCCCCCCGCCTCTCTTTCTCCCTCTCTGCGCCCGCCTCTCTCTCTCCCTCTCTGCGCCCGCCTCTCTCTCTCCCTCTCTGCGCCCGCCTCTCTCGCTCCCTCTCTGCGCCCGCCTCTCTCGCTCCCTCTCTGCGCCTGCCTCTCTCGCTCCCTCTCTGCGCCTGCCTCTCTCTCGCTCCCTCTCTGCGCCTGCCTCTCTCTCGCTCCCTCTCTGCGCCTGCCTCTCTCTCGCTCCCTCTCTCCGCCTGCCTCCCTCTCTCCCTCTCTGCGCCTGCCTCTCTGCGCCTGCGTCTCTCTCTCCCTCTCTGCGCCCGCCTCTCCCTCTCTGCGCCTGCCTCTCTCTCCCTCTCTGCGCCTGCCTCTCTCGCTCCCTCGCTCCCTCTCTGCGCCTGCCTCTCTCTCCCTCTCTGCGCCTGCCTCTCTCTCTCCCTCTCTGCGCCTGCCTCTCTCTCTCCCTCTGCACCTGCCTCTCTCTCTCCCTCTCTGCGCCTGCCTCTCTCTCTCCCTCTCTGCGCCTGCCTCTCTCTCTCCCTCTCTGCGCCTGCCTCTCTCTCTCCCTCTCTGCGCCTGCCTCTCTCTCTCCCTCTGCGCCTGCCTCTCTCTCGCTCCCTCTCTGCGCCTGCCTCTCTCTCGCTCCCTCTCTGCGCCTGCCTCTCTCTCTCCCTCTCTGTGCCTGCCTGCCTGCCTCTCTCTCTCCCTCTCTGTGCCTGCCTGCCTCTCTCTCTCTCTCTCCCTCCCTCCCTCTCTGCGCCTGCCTCTCTCTCCCTCCCTCCCTATCTGCGCCTGCCTCTCTCTCCACTCTCCCTCCCTCTCTGCGCCTGCCTCTCTCCCTCCCTCCCTGCGCCTGCCTCTCCCCCCTGCCTCTCTCCCCCTCTGCGCCTGCCTCTCTCTCGCTCCCTCTCTGCGCCTGCCTCTCTCCCTCCCTCCCTCTCTGCGCCTGCCTCTCTCCCTCCCTCCCTGCGCCTGCCTCTCTCCCCCCTGCCTCTCTCCCCCTCTGCGCCTGCCTCTCTCTCGCTCCCTCTCTGCGCCTGCCTCTCTCCCTCCATCCCTCTCTGCGCCTGCCTCTCTCTCCCTCCCTCCCTATCTGCGCCTGCTCTCTCTCCACTCTCCCTCCCTCCCTATCTGTGCCTGCCTCTCTCTCCACTCTCCCTCCCTCTCTGCGCCTGCCTCTCTCCCTCCCTCCGCGAGCCTGCCTCTCTCCCTCCCTCCCCTGCGCCTGCCTCTCTGCGCCTGCCTCTCTCTCTCCCTCTCTGTGCCTGCCTGCCTCTCTCTCTCTCTCTCTCTCTCTCTCTCTCCCTCCCTCCCTCCCTCCCTGCGCCTGCCTCTCTCTCCCTCCCTCCCTATCTGCGCCTGCCTCTCTCTCCCTCCCTCCCTCTCTGCGCCTGCCTCTCTCCCTCCCTCCCTCCCTCCCTGCGCCTGCCTCTCTCCCTCCCTCCCTCCCTGCGCCTGCCTCTCTCCCCCCCCTCTGCCTCTCTCCCCCTCTGCGCCTGCCTCTCTCTCGCTCCCTCTCTGCGCCTCCCTCTCTCTCTCCCTCTCTGCGCCTGCCTCTCTCTCTCCCTCTCTGTGCCTGCCTGCCTCTCTCTCTCCCTCCCTCTCTGCGCCTGCCTCTCTCTCCCTCCCTCCCTCCCTGCGCCTGCCTCTCTCCCTCCCTCCCTCCCTGCGCCTGCCTCTCTCCCTCCCTCCCTCCCTGCGCCTGTCTCTCTCCCCTCCCTCCCTGCGCCTGCCTCTCCCCCACTTCTGCCTCTCTCCCTCCTCCCCCCCCTCCCCCTCTCCCCCCTCCTCCCCCTCCTCCTCCTCCTCTCTCCCCCCCCCTCCGCCTCTCCTCCCCCCCCCTCCGCCTCTCTCCTCCTCCTCTCTCCCCCCCTCCGCCTCTCTCCCCCCCTCCGCCTCTCCTCCCCCCTCTCCCCCCCTCCGCCTCTCTCCCCCCCTCCGCCCTCCTCCCCCCCTCCGCCTCTCCTCCCCCCCCCCCGCCTCTCCCCCCTCCCTCTCCCCCCCCCCCCTCCTCTCCCCCCCTCCGTCTCTCCTCCCCCTCTGCGCCTCTCTCTCTCCCCCTCTGCGCCTCTCTCTGCGCCCTCTCTCTCTCCCCCTCTGCGCCTCTCTCTCTCCCCCCCTCTGCGCCTCTCTCTCTCCCCCTCTGCGCCTCTCTCTCTCCCCCTCTGCGCCTCTCTCTCTCTGCGCCTCTCTCTCTCCCCCTCTGCGCCTCTCTCTCTCCCCCTCTGCGCTCTCTCTCTGCGCCTCTCTCTCTCCCCCCTCTGCGCTCTCTCCTCCTCCTCTCTCCCCCCCTCCGCCTCTCTCCCCCCCTCCGCCTCTCCTCCCCCTCTCCCCCCCTCCGCCTCTCTCCCCCCTCCGCCTCTCCCCCCCCCTCCGCCCTCCTCCCCCCCCCCTCTCCCCCTCCTCTCCCCCCCCCCCTCCGTCTCTCCCCCTCCGTCTCTCCTCCCCCTCTGCGCCCTCTCTCTCTCCCCCTCTGCGCCTCTCTCTCCCCCTCTGCGCCTCTCTCTCTCCCCCTCTGCGCCTCTCTCTCTCCCCCTCTGCGCCTCTCTCTCTCCCCCTCTGCGCCTCTCTCTCTCCCCCTCTGCGCCCTCTCTCTCCCCCTCTGCGCCTCTCTCTCTCTGCGCCTCTCTCTCTCCCCCTCTGCGCCTCTCTCTCTCCCCCTCTGCGCCTCTCTCTCTCTGCGCCTCTCTCTCTCCCCCTCTGCGCCTCTCTCTCTCCCCCTCTGCCCCTGCCTCTGTGTGTGTCCTCCACCCCTACCACTGTGGGATCACCCCCCATGTAAACATGTTCAAACAGACCAAGCTCGTCTCCAAACAAAGCTGCCGGTTTGCTCTAACATGACAAAAACAGGAAATACAACTCTAAAAACACCCATGTACACAAGAGCCTTAATGATTCCGGGAGTAAATAAGGCTATCAAATTCAACCACACAAGGTTCAAATCTCCACGGTGGCGGTGGGAGAGTGCGTTCATTTCTGGCTGTGACACACAAACGGGCACAAAACGTCACAAGTTTTCCACTGGCTTATAGGTGTGAGAAGCATTTGGCTCAGGCCTGCCCTTGTGATCGCCTCGGAGGGCAAGACGATCATTACACCCAGGCAGCATGCACACACACACACACACACACACACACACACAGGGAGAGGTTCCCTTCAAAGCATCTGTGACACGTGTAGTTTACGAGACTCACGTCTTTTTATGTGTTGTGGAAACAGACACTATTACCCCCACACCCCTTACTATTCATTACCCTCTCTGTACCCCCCCCCCCCCACACTCTCCCTTTCCCTCGGTCTCTCACTCTTCTTCCCTCCCCTGCTTTCTCTACACCTCCTTGACGCTTCTGTACAGACTCGTCAGCTCTCTCGGGCAGCCAGATGGACAGAGTAAGAGAGAGAAACAAACATACCGCCCAGGGCTCAATGGGTGGGCGTTGCCACACACACACACGCACGGTACACAGGACAACCTGTGACGGCTGTAGATGAATGCAATCAAAGCTACCCGCACTCACCACTTAGTGCTAACCACCGCATTAAGTGTTTTAGAAATGCAGACCTGGAAAACATTAGGAACAGGTGTCACATCTCAGGCGAAGAGTGGCAATAGTGGAGAACTCCCCCCCCTCTCACACACACACACGTTCTTGAAGCGGCCCTTTCCAGAGGCAGGGTGACAGCTGCAGCAAGGAGGCAGTACACTAGAGAGAAGAGCCTCGGGTTGGGAAAGAAGGAAAGAAAATCCATATCTCTCCCCTTTTTCTCTCAACGGCATTTGCCCGTTTTTGTTTGTTCTCACGCCAGAAGCCAGACACTCACAAAAGCAAATATTGACTGTGGGCAGCCTGGGCCCAGCCTCTGTGCTTATAGACCACATCACCGTGGATTCCCAACTCAAAAAAGGCTGGATTCAGTGTCCAAAGCCACAGTGCAACCACTCCAGCCTGTTACTCTGTGTCGAACAAAAATCACTGCTATGGAAAGAGAGCCCCAAATCTTTTTAGCTAACACGTCCATGTTTCTTTAGACACAGCCCTGGGTGTTAAGCAGCAAGGTGACCATTCCAAAAAAAGCCTAATACCTATTCATTCAGTCCTTGCAGAGCTAAGGGTTTAGGGCGGTTGGGGTAGATCTGAAATTGGGCATCAGTTCCAGGTATGGTGAAGCTGCCATGGCGTAGAGACCCCCAGCTGGCAATAGGGTCTGTCTGGACAGTCCATCCCTGAGGAGCCCAGTACCAGGCCATCTGTCTGGCCAACGGAGCCATGGTGTGCCATGCCAAAACTGGAGCAACAGACAAGGCAATGACAGGGAACCCAGGTCCTAATATGACTAGAACTCCTCTCCAACTGAGGTTTACACCCTGGCCCATAAATACTCACTTTTATAGCTCTTTGGCTTCAATTGCTTGCTCAATGTTAGAAATTGGTGTCAGAAGTAAATCTGAGGAGACATAGATGCTGACGAACGTTCGTGCCTGCCCAACCCTATCGGGTCTGTGGAATTCTAGGCGGTCCACAACTCTCTCTCTCCCCAGCCCCACTTTCAAAAACAGAGTTTTGGCATGACTAAGCAAGCAGCCCCACTTTCAAGCAGGGCAACCCCTTTCTGCCATTAAATCTCTCTCCCTCGTTCCCAGTCTCTCCCTCTTTCTCCTCATCCCCATTCTCTCGCTCTCTCTCCTGTCAGATTATCCCTCATTGGGCTTGTTATGTGCTCCTCATTAGCATCGGTGGGAGTGGAGGAGAGAGGGAGCTGAGATAGATGTTGGGGAAAGAAAGACAGCGATGTGAAGCACGTCCTGGGCCACAAGGCTGACCCGGATTCCGGCGTGACTCTGCAGAGAAGCCTTGCCAGGCCTCGCTCAGACGTAACACACAGTGACAGACCCCTGCTACTGAATCACCCCCCAAGCCTCTGCTCCTTCCATCAGATGCCCACAATGTCGGATTGGGCTAACAATGCTGGGTTGGGCTGGGAAGGCCAACTTCTTTGGCAATAATCATAGGCAGTCCTAACATGCGTGCGCGGTTCAGTTTGGTGTACAGCACTACCACGCTTTACCCTGGCAACCGTACAAAAGGAGTGGTCTAAATACAACAACAACAACAAAAAGAATGCAAACAACGTGCTGGAATGTAAATGTATTTATTAACCGTGGGCCCGTCACGGCGAGGAAAACCAGCGAGGCGATGAGGCTGGGGCTCCATGCTGTATACGGGCTCCCAGGGCCGATGCGACCCCACAGGGTCCGCTCGAGTGGGGCTAAATAAACCCGTCTGCCTGCCTGCGTGTGTGTGTGTAGAGGAACCAACGGGGAGGCTCACTTCAAAACCACATCAGGGCTCGTCACTAGTGTGTTTACAACCAGGAAACAACCAGACAACATGTGCACATAACATATTATGAACACACACACACACACACACACGCGAACTACAAAAAGGGAAGTTAGACAAGAGCGCATCGGTAATGAAAAAACATTGGCTTGGGGAAGAGGATTAAAAGCACTAAGCTTGGCGTTTTGGCAGGAGTCCCTGAGGGTGTTCTAAGTGGGTTAAAGCACATCCCTAATCTCTTCTTCTACTCGGTGTCTGCCACGACTTACCTAGAATAGGAGTCCACTACAGGGGGTCCGGATTCGATTAATTATGTGTAAAGACACCTAGATACACACTTTGACAGCTACACACAGAGAAACATGGGCACACACCGCCTTACCCCCGAGGGCTTACGGGTTTTTACTATGGCCTACTCTTCCTCTCTCACACCTAGCCTAATGTGTGGGAGCTGAGGAAGGCTACTCCCTCAAGTTGAAACACACACATATACAGACACCCCAACTTAGTCTTTGAAGACAAATACGTGAGAGACTAATCACAACAGAGAGAGAGAGAGACAGAGAGACACCTCTCTCCTGGTAACAGGAGGATATACTGTAACTGTTGTGCTGCTGTACAGCTGCCTTGGTTACATGTAAACAAAATAATAATAATACAAATCTGGCCACAGAGCAGCAGACGGGGCTTGCCTGCCAAAGCAAGGCAAACTGAGTACAGCAGGACTATTGAGAATGAACTGAATCACTGGAGTAGAGAGGCAATGTGCAAACGGAAATGATAGCGAGAGATAAAGAATGCAAGGCATTAAACCAAGCAAACAGTGTTAAAAGCCCTCCCCTGGCAGTTAGATACACACACCTCTCCCTTATCCTAGCCAAGTGAACAGAGGCAGGTGGTGAGCTAAGGTGAACGGTCACAGTTTATTCAGACGGTGTTATACAGTCTTTGGTGAAAGATACACAGGATTTTTCCAATGCAGTGCAGCATTGTGTGTGTGTGTGTGTGTGTGTGTGTGTGTGTGTGTATACACTTCTGGCTTGTATGCTCTTACACAAAGCCCTTCTCTGGCAGGCTAATGTAGAGACAGAACTCCCACCCAGAGCTGTCAACACCTACCCTTCAGTGTCGATTTCCCTTCAAATTAAACTAATCTCTGCAGCGTGTGTTTCTAATGATTATTGATGTCTGCTCGCAGCATCAAAGGGAAGGGTCTATGTCCTGATAGCTCTAGGATTTCTATCTCAGGCATCTCTAAAAACGGAATTCGGTCAGTAATAGCACAGCAAAGGTGTGTCACTGATGCAATAAAACCGTTTTCCCGGCAGGCAGGAGAGAGATGCAGTGGGGAACCATACTCATTTCTAAGAGCATGCTCCTCAGCTCTACGCTCAGTCATCAAGTTATCCAATACCAATGTAGAACATGCAAAATATAGCGTGAGTCTAGGGTGCGGGGGCACCACACGAGATGCTCTTGCAAAGACACACGTCCACGTCCCACTGAACAGACAGCAGCACGTAGGCTGACCTCTGTGAAACCATGACTAATGAGTGAGAAAAGAGAGAAGCGAGGAGGGGGGGGGGGGTCAGGGAAAGAGAGAAGGAGAAGAAAAAAGGAGAGACACTGCCTAGTGCCTGGAGGCTCTTCATGGGGCTGCCAACATTCCAGTAGAAGACAGACTTGGGAACCACTGGAAAAACACACTAGGGTGTGAGTATATATATATATATATATTTTTTTTCCTACCTTTATTTTACTAGGCAAGTCAGTTAAGAACAAATTCTTATTTTCAATGACGGCCTAGGAACAGTGGGTTAACTGCCTGTTCAGGGGCAGAACGACAGATTTGTACCTTATCAGCTCGGGGATTCGAACTTGCAACCTTTCAGTTACTAGTCCAACACTCTAACCACTAGGCTACACTGCCGCCCCAAAATATATATATATATATAGCTTGAGCGGTATACTGTATATACCGTATAGCGGGGTATTTTGGAAAAATCCACGGGATGGTTTTTCAATACCATTAATAGCGTTGAAACAGTTTATTCTTTTTTTTTTATATACATTGGATATGTGGCTACTTTAAGTAAATACCTGCAGTCAATGTGCAATGCATTAGGAGATAAAGAACATTGCGTTCTTCATTTCATCGGTCACATTATTATCCAGAGACTGGAGCGTTGTGAGTCACTCACTGTCGTGCAGCAGGCGCCAGGCAATCTACTTACAGTATAGAAATCACAACTAAATGTTTGCCAGCTAGACATCTTCTAACTATTAAGCTAACTCTCTAAAATGTGCTAAATTCTCTGCAGTTGTGCATCTGGTTTGCTAATAAAGTAGCTAGTTAGCCATCTAGCTAAGTGGGTAGCTTCTTCAAAAACCAAGCATTCGCTTGGCAACAGAATCCACTCCTGGATCAAGAGCCTTGCTGGCTAATATTTGTGTTGTGCGTGCAGCAAACAGAGTAGCATTTTTTAAATTTACTTTTATATTTTAGGTCAGAAACTGTACAAAATGTTTGCAATGTGCTCGTTAGCATTGGTGTGTATTCATGGATGCCAAGGCAAGCCAGGCTTGCCCCCCAAAAACGATATATTTTTTAAACATACAATTTATCTTTTGCCATTTTCCTTAAATTCTGAATGTACCGCACCTTAGAAAGCATCTGAGCGAGCGAAACAGTGCCCCTGTCTCTACGTGCAGGCCATCTGATGCTGTCTGGTCCAAACGATTGACGTTGTTGCCGCCCGTAGCTTTGAATGGAATGCCAGGTAAGCCGGTGAGCATTTGGCCTTCCTTGATAAAAAAAAATAAAAAATTTAAGTATTGAAAAAAAATGTGCAGGATTCGGCATTGAGCTAAACTGACCAAGCGCAACTGTGAAAGGTCCTTGCGCACCAAAATCTTTTTTTTTAAGTGTCAATTGAAGCCAGTTTGGATTTTGCCATCACTCCTATCAAATCGCATTGACAGCATACGTCATTGACAGAAACAACTTGAATTGTTGCATCTAATTGTGTTGTCTTTAGGTGTGCTAGCTAGCTCGCTAAAATTGTCCCTTTCCTAAATTAGCCATGGATGGAGATAGGGATTTGGACTTTTGCTTTTACTTAACTCTTAATTCTGGTCAATGATAATGGCAATTCTGATCCAACCATTAATTCATACATTGGTAGTGCTCCTGGCCTTCGAGGATGGAAGTTCAATATGAAGCTAGACGTAGATAGCTAATGTTAACTAGCTAACGTTACCCATGAATGGAAGTTAGGCTAGCAAGCAAGACATTTTGCCAGGTAGTCTAGGAAAACAAAACAAATGTGTGTACTGTATGACAGGCTGATAGATGCTTCGTCAACATGAAAGAGGATGGCATTGGAGTTTCTCTACAAGTAGAGTAAGTAAACATTATTCTACTTGTACACACACAGAAATCAGAACCATGGACAGCCACATATTTAGCTTATGGTTGATTGGACTAAAATTGTTTTTGGTATCTTTTAGTTGTCACTGTATTAGACTAAGCAGAGGTGATTTGATGATGTTGAAATGTTGAAGTTGAAATGGTGCTGGAATAGTGGAAGCAGCTCCCGTTTTCTTCGCGACTTGCGGTAACTCTGTTGTTCTAAATCAGTAGTTGTTTAGTGGTCCGAAAATGTTGGACACATTAACATGCTTGACCATGCTGTAGGTCAAGTAGCTGTTTGTTACATGCAATATGCTTTGTGCAATAAAAAAGGACAGAGGTTGCTATCCGGTTTTGTGATAAAACAAAATATGTGGTTGAATTTATTCTGCTACCGGCCTTAGGCTTACTTATCCCGGTCGCAAAGCATTTGAATTAACAGGTTATCAAATCAAATTTTATTTGTCACATACACATGGTTAGCAGATGTTAATGCGAGTGTAGCGAAATGCTTGTGCTTCTAGTTCCGACAATGCAGTAATAACCAACGTTATAGAGCAAACAGCGCGATTATCATAACACCACTACTGCTCATTAGCATTCTCTGACGATTCCTTTGTCCTTGTTAGCAGAATGTTGACAAAATGCTAAGTGGCTAACATTAGCTTGCAAGATCAACCTTCGTGGTAACAGAAGCAGAGCCAATCCCCTCCTGGATTAAGATCCCTGCTGCAAACTGCATTTTGAGATATTTTAATAAGTTTATGAGCTGGGTTATCGGTCCTAGTGGTAAATGTTTGCATGCGCTTGTTAACATTTATCGAGCAACCACTATGAGAATTCCTTAGTACTTGTTAGCATTTTGGTCATTTAAGTTTTTGTTGGGGTTCTTTTTTTTTACATAAAAGTAATAGCACCCCCTTGTGTGCACTACAGGTAATACCATATATCCCGAGATGGCACAGGAGCAATATGCAGGTACAGATGTCTGGATATCACCCAACCCTAGTGTGTATGTTAGGGAGTGACCTTAATGTGCAAAAGGGGTTGTAAAAGAGAACTACATGAAAGTAAATGTGAATGCACGCAAGTGTGTGAGTTAAGTGTTTGTGTAGAGTGAATTCATGCATCTTTGAGAGGGCAAAACTGAGTGGATGATGCCTAAGTGGCGAGGGAGCTGAGTATTTGTGCTGCTGTAAGTGGGTCAAGTCCGCTTCATTTAGGGGTGGGGGTAATGGAAGTGACCTTCAATAGAGTGTGTCACTTGGTTACTGTGATACAGTGCATGTATTGTCTGTTTCTCTGTGTCCTGTCCTCACCCTTTTCAGAGTGCTCCCATTCAGCCAAATAGGAAGGGATTCACTGAATTGCCCTGCTAAACCAAGCACATAACCTCTCCCTCTCAGGAGACAACCAGGGAAAGGACAACAGCACATTTCCTCCTCCGACATGCAAGTCCCTCACATTTTTCCCTAGGGGTTCTTACACATTCACTTGCTCTCTCTTCCTCCAAGGTGTCTTTCCTGGCTAGACTATGTCTTCGTTTCCCCACCACATGGGCAACGTTTACGGAACCAGACCGGTATCTTTTAGAGCTGAACCAAAGAGTGGGGAAAGATGGATGAGCACTAGACTAGAGTGAAAGGAGGAGATACACAGTGCTTTGCTGGCCATCTTTTCATTTTTATACTGCAGGGTAGGGGTGTAACCGTTCAGTACGTATTGTGGTTTTGGGGGTCACAGTTCGGTTACAGTATGGCAGGGAAATTAAATGGCAACAGTTACTGCAATTCATTTTTGCTTCTTTGGCAAAAGACACAAACCAAGCCTCCCGAGTGGCGTGGTAGTCTAAGGCACTGCATCGCTGCGTTACTACAGGTCCTGGTTCGAGTGGCAACCAGCCGCTACCGGGAGACCCATGGGGTGGTGCACAATTGGCCCAGCATCGTCTGGGTTAGGGGAGGGTTTGGCCGGCAGGGATGTTGTTGTCCCATCGCGCTCTAGCGACTCCTGTGTCGGGCCGGGCACAATGCACTCTGACACGGACGCCAGGTGTAGTGTTGTGTTTCGGAGGATGCACCGCTCTCAACCCTCGCCACTGCCGAGTCTGTACGGAAGTTGCAGTGACAAGACTAACCACCAATTGGATACCACGAAATTGGTGAGAGAAAGGGGTAAAAGTTGTTTATTTTATAATAAAAACAAATAAAAGACACAAACCCAAACCATTTGTGGCCCAAGTCCAGCTTCTGTGACAACATTTCCTGTCGCAACAGACAATGCTATGTTGCGCCTCTCAAGTAAAGGTTTTCAGGGGTCCAAAGTTGGACCCATTCCGAAATGGACCTGGGGCTTTCCCACCCGGACCCAATATGTATAATTTGTTTTTTTAATCTAAAGACCCGGGCCCGAGGATAACTAGATCAGTTCTGAATAGATCTGGTCGGATTCAGACCCGGTTTGATGGAGGGAAGCAGCAGAAGTCAATTTGTAAACTACTTTATTAACCAGAGGTGATAAAGCGCGAGAGAGACGCTTTAGCAGGCGGAGGAGGGGCTTTGCAGTGTGTGTACTGTGAGTGAGTGACACGTGGAGCATGGGAGACAGCAACCAACAATAGACTAACTTCTGGCTTGCCAACGCTAGGTTGTTTATCATCCAATATGACTACGAAGTAGTGGTCTTTTTTTAGAATGTAGCTTCCATCAATGTAATTGTCTGCTTGATTTACAATCCCCCATATATTTGAAATCATTTTCTCTACTACTATTCTGACATTTCACATTCTTAAAATAATGTGGCGATCCTAACTGACCTAAGACAGGGACATTTTTACTGAGATTACATGTCAGGAATTGTGAAAAACTGAGTTTAAATGTATTTGGCAAAGGTGTATGTAAATCTCCGACTTCAACTGTATATTTTGATTTTAATCCCATCCTTCAGCTACTCTCAACCCCTGCCATTTTCTCTGAAGACCATCTATTTTTAAAATGGGCTGTTTCACAAAAGTTCTGAACCTATATACATTTTACAGACAGTATATTTTACATTATGTATAGTTTGTTTGTTTTTAGTCCCTCCCTTCAGCTACACTCAACCCCTCCCATCTAGCTCCATTTTTTATTTATATTTGCCATGTATTTGTCAAAAGTCTTGGAACTTTCCTAATTTCATAGTTTCTACAGATTGTAAATTAAAAGATAATCATTTTTGCTAAAAGTATTATTGAACGATTGACTGACTTTTCAAAAATAAACCAGCAGTGCTATTTGCAGAGTTAGCACCAGGTAAATGTTTCAATTCTTCAGCCATTCCTGGACCTGCGACCAAAAACAAGCTATATATGGACAGTACCAAAACTAACGATCAAATGATTCTGTCTAATCGCGGCAAAATCTGCAGAGCTGGGATGGTTGTATCCCCAATACAGTGGAGCAAAAAAGTATTTAGTCAGCCACCAATTGTGCAAGTTCTCCCACTTAAAAAAACGAGAGGCTTGTAATTTTCATCATAGGTACACTTCAACTGACAGACAAAAATGAGAAGAAAAAAATCCAGAAAAATCACATTGTAGGATTTTTAATGAATTTATTTGCAAATTATGGTGGAAATTAAGTAAATACTTTTTTGCCCCACTGTGTGTGTGTGAGATATATTACACACACCATTCTTTTGGTTGCAAGAATTTTGTATAATAATAATTGAAATGGCTCTGAACGAACTTTATTTAACTCTTTGCAAACTGGAAACCATTTATCCGGAGGCTGCATTCATCGTTGTTGGGGATTTTAACAAGGCTAATCTGAAAACAAGACTCCCTAAATTTTATCAGCATATCGATTGCGCAACCAGGGGCGGAAAAACCTTGGATCACTGTTACTCTAACTTCCGCGACGCATATAAGGCCCTGCCCCGCCCCCCTTTCGGAAAAGCTGACCACGACTCCATTTTGCTGATACCTGCCTACAGACAAAAGCTAAAAAAAGAAGTTCCCACGCTGAGGTCTGTCCAACGCTGGTCCGACCAAGCTGACTCCACACTCCAAGACTGCTTCCATCACGTGGACTGGGACATGTTTCGTATTGCGTCAAATAACAACATTGAAAGCGCGAACCACTGCTTTCAATCAGGGCAAGGTGTCTGGTAACATGACTGAATACAAACAATGCAGCTATTCCCTCCGTAAGGCTATCAAACAAGCTAAGCGTCAGTACAGAGAAAGTAGAATCCCAATTCAACGGCTCAGACACAAGAGGCATGTGGCAGGGTCTACAGTCAATCACGGACTACAGGAAGAAATCCAGCCCAGTCACGGACCAGGATGTCTTGCTCCCAGGCAGACTAAATAACTTTTTTGCCCGCTTTGAGGACAATACAGTGCCACTGACACTGCCTGCAACGGAAAAATGCGGTCTCTCCTTCACTGCAGCCGAGGTGAGTAAAACATTTAAACGTGTTAACCCTCGCAAGGCTGCAGGCCCAGACGGCATCCCCAGCCGCGCCCTCAGAGCATGCGCAGACCAGCTGGCTGGTGTGTTTACGGACATATTCAATCAATCCCTATACCAGTCTGCTGTTCCCACATGCTTCAAGAGGGCCACCATCGTTCCTGTTCCCAAGAAAGCTAAGGTAACTGAGCTAAACGACTACCGCCCCGTAGCACTCACTTCTGTCATCATGAAGTGCTTTGAGAGACTAGTCAAGGATCATATCACCTCCACCCTACCTGACACCCTAGACCCACTCCAATTTGCTTACCGCTCAAATAGGTCCACAGACGATGCAATCTCAACCACACTGCACACTGCCCTAACCCATCTGGACAAGAGGAATACCTATGTGAGAATGCTGTTCATCGACTACAGCTCGGCATTCAACACCATAGTACCCTCCAAGCTCGTCATCAAGCTCGAGACCCTGGGTCTCGACCCCGCCCTGTGCAACTGGGTACTGGACTTCCTGACGGGCCGCCCCCAGGTGGTGAGGGTAGGTAACAACATCTCCTCCCCGCTGATCCTCAACACTGGGGCCCCACAAGGGTGCGTTCTGAGCCCTCTCCTGTACTCCCTGTTCACCCACGACTGCGTGGCCACGCACGCCTCCAACTCAATCATCAAGTTTGCGGACGACACAACAGTGGTAGGCTTGATTACCAACAACGACGAGACGGCCTACAGGGAGGAGGTGAGGGCCCTCGGAGTGTGGTGTCAGGAAAATAACCTCACACTCAACGTCAACAAAACTAAGGAGATGATTGTGGACTTCAGGAAACAGCAGAGGGAACAACCCCCTATCCACATCGATGGAACAGTAGTGGAGAGAGTAGCAAGTTTTAAGTTCCTCGGCATACACATCACAGACAAACTGAATTGGTCCACTCACACAGACAGCATCGTGAAGAAGGCGCAGCAGCGCCTCTTCAACCTCAGGAGGCTGAAGAAATTCGGCTTGTCACCAAAAGCACTCACAAACTTCTACAGATGCACAATCGAGAGCATCCTGGCGGGCTGTATCACCGCCTGGTACGGCAACTGCTCCGCCCTCAACCGTAAGGCTCTCCAGAGGGTAGTGAGGTCTGCACAACGCATCATCAGGGGCAAACTACCTGCCCTCCAGGACACCTACACCACCCGATGTTACAGGAAGGCCATAAAGATCATCAAGGACATCTACCACCCGAGCCACTGCCTGTTCACCCCGCTATCATCCAGAAGGCGAGGTCAGTAAAGGTGCATCAAAGCTGGGACCGAGAGACTGAAAAACAGCTTCTATCTCAAGGCCATCAGACTGTTAAACAGCCACCACTAACATTGAGTGGCTGCTGCCAACACACTGACACTGACTCAACTCCAGCCACTTTAATAATGGGAATTGATGGGAAATGATGTAAATATATCACTAGCCACTTTAAACAATGCCACTTTGTTTACATACTCATCTCATATGTATATACTGTACTCGATACCATCTACTGTATCTTGCCTATGCTGCTCTGTACCATCACTCATTCATATATCCTTATGTACATATTCTTTATCCCCTTACACTGTGAATAAGACAGTAGATTAGGAATTGTTAGTTAGATTACTTGTTGGTTATTACTGCATTGTCGGAACTAGAAGCACAAGCATTTCGCTACACTCGCATTAACATCTGCTAACCATGTGTATGTGACAAATAAAATTAGATTTTGATTTGATTTGAAATGGAAAAATTTGAAGTTTTAAATCCGGCGTCGTTTACATATCAGTTCATAAACCATGGAATCAGTACATCAAAAAGCTCTTCCCAACTATTTTGCAATCTACACGGCACAGCTGTCAATTTTCTGGTCCTTAAATGAAACTGGTATACTTTATTTATCACACATTTCTTTAACCATAGTACCTGTGTTGACTGCATCAAACAGAGAATCTAGTTAGCTAGCTAGGCTAATTAAGGCTGCTTTCTCCCTGTCTGGCAGTTCAATAAAAACACCTCCATCCAGATTATAAAGTAGCAGCCTACCTGTTGGCTCTGTCGTTGCAGCATATCCTTCTCATTTAACCATCTTCCATTGATTAGATCATCTCCTCATTTGCTTTGCCACACACGCAGGCTCTGTGACTGTAGTGCCGCTTTGATGTCTTATGATTGGCCGACAACAACAACAAGCTCCACGCGCCACTCTGCATAGGCTATTCTCGTCGAGCAGTGGCGACATAGTTAATGTTTTATCGACAACTCAATCGCCGTTGTAATCTACTGTGAAGTCACAATTATCCAAAACTGGACATTTAAAAGATGATGGGGGATCTTCAAACCAGAATTGATCAACCCCACCACTCACCATCGTAAAATCGAACAGAACTAGTTCCCGGGTGTGTCTCACCAAATGATAGTTTGAAATGTGCCAGTTAAGATTAGAATTTTGATTACAACGTGCGTATGTAGCTGTTTTAACGGAATAGCCTACAATGTTTTTTCAGATGAGATTTAGGCAATGGCATACAACACAGCGTAGGCATAGCCTACAGCCCTTGTGTTGTTGTTATATATATATATATATATATATAGAAAAATATATATTTTATGTATTCATTCGGGTTCACAGTGTAGACCGAACCGAGATCCCTGTGCCAAACAATTTGGTCGGAATACGTGTACTATTAAACCCCTACAGTAGGAGGCAGTTTGGTCTCTAGGCTGGCTATAGACAACCTTTTCACCTCCTTTCACCCCCCCCCCCATCTCTCTCTCAGTCTGGGGCTATCAGTCAATCCATCTCTCACTCGATAACAAGGCCTACTGTTCTAGAGAGAAAACACAACTTCCCTCTCTCGCCATCACTCCCAGGCCCACTCCTGTGGGCCAGGAACAAAGTTGTCAACAGCGCACACTTATTTCTCACACACACACACACACACACACACACCTAGACATTTGTTATCATTAGTGTAGCACCATTGGCCCAGGGAGACATGCAAAACACACATCATTAGGAGAACAGCCCTACCCACCAAAATAACAACTTATAGCCTACGTCTCTCTCAGAAACCCCCTTCTGTCTCCTGAACACACAATGGTCTTATATCCATAGCTATTGCAGCACTCCATCCCACAAAATCTGATTTAGAAATAGGGAAGAAAAATGCAAATAGTGATACAGTACTGTAGAATCAGGCCAAACGCATTCATGGAATGGGCAAGTACTACACTCAATTAGCATTGAAACAATGACTACAGTTGGGACAGGATCTGAACTATGGGGAGGTGGACTGGACTGCACAAACGCATACAGGGTGGGAGGGAACTTCGCATGTCTCTAGACACATTCCAGAGCAAAAGAAAGAGGGAAAATAAAGAAAAGCAGAGAGACAGACAGACATGGGTTTGACTGGCAAGCTCCCAAATGGAAACATCCTGAGAGACAGAGGAAGTGGAATCATGCAAATGACCACAGGTTTCCTGTTGCTGTTGGGTTGTACACATTGATCCATTCCAAAAACAGAGCTTGAACCATAACAGGAATAGTTGAGGTTGTCTTTCATTATATCCTGACCAGGTGGATTCTAGTCATGCCTGCTGTCTGACTCATAGAGACAGTCAGCACCCTGATCACACTCACTACTTCCGGTCCTAAATCCGGACCTCCACTCACGCAACGGGAAGGGC
Organism: Oncorhynchus masou masou; assembly: GCF_036934945.1. NCBI lineage: Eukaryota > Metazoa > Chordata > Actinopteri > Salmoniformes > Salmonidae > Oncorhynchus > Oncorhynchus masou. The sequence goes on along the minus strand of NC_088224.1, from coordinate 52,940,218 downwards.
CAGGGTGAGGGTAAGCAAGAGCCCAACAACTCATCTCCCAATGAAACACAGATGTAACCAGGCAAAGATCCTCCCTATTCAGTAAGCAAATCAGCATGCAAGCACAGACACACACACGTGTCACTTCAACACTCCAGAACACAATCCCCATACATTGGCAGTCACTCAATCAAGTAACCCGGTCGAATCAGTCACTCAATCAAGTAACCCGGTCGAAGCAGCTTCGCACTTCAAAGCTCTACCAATAAATGACCACATGATGATCCTGACCAAGTGTTGACTGTACAAGTCTAATTTCGACCCCTCCTCACCCCAATAAAATAGAGAGAGAATCAGCTGTTTCCTTTTGACTTCATCTAGGATTTCCTCCTCTCTCCAACATTTCTCTATCTGCATGACAGGGCCCTTTGTGTAAGTCCCCTTACATCTTAACTCACACACACACTGCCTGTCTGATAAAGGCTCCACATGTGAAAACACGGTTTGAGAAAACCATGAAACCAGTGAAATAACAGGCTTGCGAAGCTCTTCTCCTTGGAAACAGCAGAGGAACCCATTCAAAAAGGGTGGCAGGGTAGCCTAGTGGTTAGAGCATTGGACTAGTAACCGAAAGGTTGTAAGATCAAATCCCTGAGCTGACAAGGTGAAAATCTGTCGTTCCCTGGTAGGCCGTTATTGAAAATAAGAATTTGTTCTTAACTGACTTCCCTAGTTAAATAAAGTTTTTTTTTAAAGGCAAATACTGAAGAAAATAAGTGAAGAATAACAAAGGAAGGTGCCTCAGCTGCACAACATATCCTAAGGGATTGGGGAAATGTGTTCCCTGGAGATCTGATTTGTACACCTCCCTCTTCTATTAATTTAGCATAGCATCAGTTTGGAAATATAATTACCTAATTAGAACCAAGGAGGATATAAAGGGGGCAGAAATCAGCTCATGTTAAAATCAGCACACCAGTAAGGGCTTAGGACATTTTAGCTTGACAGTTGTTCCAGGCTTAGGCTATATAGCTGACAGTCACTCCTACATGTTCAGCCTTGACTACAGCGTAAGAACACCGAGAACCTCAAGAGGCAGACATATCCTTTCATATGGCTCTCGGTGCGTGAAGATGTTTCCCCCAGTCTTATTGTATATAACCACTTTAATGCAGAATATCTTGCTGCATTTTGTAAATGCAGATCTAAAACCTCTTATTTTTGTAAGCTGATCGAATGCCCTGACTGATGTGTAGCTACTTTTCTCTGGTACTTCTGTTTAGCCTATTTATCTCTATAAAATGCAAGATTAATAGGAAATGTCACAATTTTTCTAGTTCATATTCATACTCGTGACGACCATTAATCTGAAGACTTATCTAATAACCTAAATATGTTTGTTAACCGATTAAATTAATCGCGTAACAATTAACTCATTAGGATCTGAGGCACCACGAGAGAGGTTCTTTAAAAAGAGTTACCATCTCCCGAATTAAACTCAACTTATTAATCATAACATCGTATCATCATTCTGAACAGTCAACTTGCTTGCACCTGCAAAAACCTGAGCCTTACTTATGATTCAGTACTACACCAATTGGTTAAATGATTTATTTACTAGCTAATTAAAATGTTAACACAGGACAAACGTACACACCTAATATGTTAAAAACAAGTCCCTAGCGGACTGACAACAATACGGCTGCTTGTTATAAAAGACATGGAGAGGGCGAGAGAGAGAGGGACAGACACTTTACGTTGGTACACTTAGAAACTACTCACTTATCGTACTCCTATACTTTGCACACGAACCTCCGCCCACTTGGAATAAGAAATCATGAATGTATTTGCGTGCAATTCCTTGGTTTGCCGTGTATCCCTCTCGGAACCGAGCTGCCTTGGAAAAGGGGTTGGGCCTTTTCGCGGTAGGCTTGTAAGGCACTGATTGTTCAAAAATGGTTCCAACAAATCTTCTACTGCTGCTACTCTTCTTTGCAGTTGTCTGGTATCCGATGACTTGTCGTGTAGTCCTGAACAGAACTACAGAGTTGATTTTCCTTCCATTTGCTCTGGAATATGCCTTTTTGAAGATAGGCTAGCCAGCCGTGTCGATGATTCCCAGTGGGGCGATGAGAGTAGTGTACCACGGTGATTTGAGAAGCGTAGTAGACGGGTTCCACTTCAATTCACTTTCTAGATACTTTACTTCGGACAGCTAATCAGCCGTACCAGTAATTATCCGGGAAGTGAGTTTATCGTCCCTACCTTATGTTGAGATTCAGAGCTCAGGCCACTTTAAACGCAAGATCCAGCTCAACATCTCTCTGGTCTGATATATTAATTCTTAACCAACAATTTTATACAGATTGTTCAAAAGGGCGGTTCTGTAAGGCTGACACGCTCTCTGACCTCAATTGTCACTGTGAAAAATTTCTAAAACAATGATTTCTTATGGCTCCTAAAATCATATCCATCTCTTAACAAAAACACTGATAGTTTTTCATATTCCATGCATCAGATGGAAACTTTGTACATGTAGTGGTTATACTTTCCAGGTTCCAGTATTTCTTTTCACATTTTTAATGATATCACAAAATAAACAATTTACTTTCAATCGCCTCAGAATGTGGGGAATGGTCCAGGTTAGAAATATTGTTCCAGTATTCACTTTAGAACGTGTTAGAGTTTAGGCAAGAAAAGTATCTTGAACATGTGTACAAATTTTTGACTGGTGCTGTGTGTGTACACACACACACACACACACACACACACACACACACACACACACACACACACACGTTCAAAAGTTTGGTGTCACTTAGAAATGTCCTTGTTTTTGAAAGAAAAGCACATTTTTGTCCATTAAAATAACATAAAATTTAACTGAAATACAGTGTAGACATTATTAATGTTGTAAATGACTATTGTAGCTGGAAACGGCTGATTATTTATGGAATGTCTACATAGGCGTACAGAGGCCCATAATCAGCAACCATCACTCATGTGTTCTAATTGTACATTGTGTTAGCTAATCCAAGTTGATCATTTTAAAAAGGCGAATTGATCAAAACACTTTTGCAATTATGTTAGCCCAGATGAAAACTGTTCTTCTGATTAAAGAAGCAATAAAACTGTCCTTTAGACTAGTTGAGTATCTGGAGCATCAGCATTTGAGGGTTTGATTACAAACTCAAAATGGCCAGAAACAAAAATAAAATGTTCTTTCTTCTGAAACTCGTCAGTCTATTCTTGTTCTGAGAAATTAAGGCTATTCCATGCGAGAAATTGCCAAGAAACGAAAAATCTCATACAACTCTGTGTAATACTCCCTTCACAGAACAGCGCAAACTGGCCCTAACCAGAATAGAAAGAGGAGTGGGAGCAAGAGGACAAGTACATTCGTGTCTAGTTTGAGAAACAGACGTGCAGTGTAGTGAAAATGGCGCATTTCTATATGTTTTTTCTACTACAAAACATAGAAAGATAAGTGTTTCCAATAATGTCATCAACTAATTAGGCAGTTAGTAGGTAATGCCTACTCACAATTGGTCAAAATGGAAACATCCTCTATCTTTTTACTACAAAACATAGAAACGCACCCTTTTCACATATGTTGATGTTGGAGTGATGCTGGAGATGAAGAAGAAAATTTCCCCTTTAACATCAAGAAAAACATTAGGAAATGTTGCTGGCTACTCTATGATAAACAGAAATATGATGGCCATGAATAGTTTGACAAAAATACCTTACTTTTTCATTGTAAGCTAATTTACTTGTGTGGCTGCTAGCCAAACAGTGTTACACTTCTGTTGACATCTGATGAATGAACGTGTTGTACTAATATATTTTCTGTGAAGGGAAAAATGTAGTTGCACGCCCCTGATCACTCTAAGAAAAAAAACACACTTGCCTTTCAATATAAAACGCTGGCAAAATGTTTTAAAAACGCAGATTTTTTTGATGCTCTCCATTTTGAAAATGCAGATTTCTGATCTCTAACATGACACGTGTACATAATGCTTTCCATTGCCTTGGCATTTCAGTGCTCTGCCATCTGTAAAATATTAAATGGACAGACATATGAAACAGTCCTGTTTAAATCAAACTGTGTACAAGTCCTTTGTAGCAGTGTCTAAATGCTTTGTGCAGGGATTTTTCTGCTATTGAAATCCTTGGGCGGGCCAAACAGTGTTTTTTTAAATACATTTACGGGATAGAAATTATTTCAGTGTAAAATTAAATAAAGTATGTACAAAATATCATTAACCTATATAATTTAAAAATATATATAATATCTTTGAGACCTAACAATCACCAAAATAAGAGCTAGACAGTCAGGGATAATTGAAAATAAAATGTAAAAAACGACGAATTTAGCCATATAGATGTTGTTATTATATCTGTGCAAAACACAGCATTTGCCATTGAAAATGCATAGATGGCAGGAAATAGCCTAAACTTTAAGACTGCAAAATGTTCTCTCCACTCCATGGCAGTATATGTAGAATTAAGGGAAATGGGCTTTAATCTGCAACATTTTCTCTAAACTGTATGACAATGTGTGTAGTATTGCAGGAAATTAGCTTTAACACTTCAAACATTTCTATCAGCTCCATTAAAAGGGGTGTAGAACCTATTTCTCAATGCCAGAAACGCATACAAATAGTAACTTGGAGCACCCAAAGAAAACAAATTCCCAAATTACAAACTTTTAAATCAATTGCTATAATTGTATAATGTTGTTCTAAAAGTTGGGTTTGAGGTTTTTCCAAATCAGCTCCGACTTTGGAAACAACCCCACAACGCCGTGAATGACAAACTTTGTAAAAGGTGGACTGAATGTGATTACTTCCATTGTTGATAGCCATGGGAGTGAAAGCTGTCCCTACCATCAATGTGGCTTCTAAAGCATCTCAAACGGCCAGCAACACCAGCAGAGTGAGCAGTCAGTGAGCCAGGTAAGTGAAAGAGCCCGCTTGCTACCTCTATGCTAACCTTAGCTAGCAACACAGGTACCACATTTAGCTGACATCTTCAATCTAAATAACACCCATAAAACTAACCAAATGCAAACATGTCTGCCAGCAGTTGGTAGCTAATTGCTGGTGCTGTCATACCTAGGATAGGATGGAATACCTAGGATAGGATAAAGCAATCCTTCTCAACCCCCCTAAATGATTTAGATGCACTATTGTAAAGTGGCTGTTCCACTGATGTCAGAAGGTGAATTCACCAATTTGTAAGTCGCTCTGGATAAGAGCGTCTGCTAAATGACTTAAATGTAAATGTCATACTATAGAGAGAGTATAAACCTATGGGAAAGAGTCATTTTGGCCGTGACGGAGATCACCTTTACTGTATATAGCCTTATGGCTAGGGACGAAAGTGTGTGTGGATGGCTAGTCGGATGAATTGAGACGACACATCCAGAAGAATTTTATTCTGATATCTGCTATGGCATCTCAAAGACATTCCATACACTGGACTGATGGCAGATTTTAGGAAAGGAATATGGAATGTGGGGGCTGCGCGGTGGTAATTCGGACATTCTGTGGCTCCGGGGGAGTTTTCTATAAGGCCTGCCAAGTGTGAGCTAAATTGAAATGCGAAGCGTCGGCCAGTATACATAAATATCTGTCAGGGTCAATTATCTGCTACCTGGACTTTAAGAAATTGGTAGAATTGCAGAAAAAATATATATAAAGAAAACTTTACACCACCAAGATCGAGGCCTCTAAAATGTTCTCAAAATTCAGCCACCCCGACCGCACCCATTGCCACATCCCCTGCAACGCCCACCAGCTAAGCCCCTTTTTTATGCAGGAAAACTCCTGTTGTATTAAGACTAACAGCAACCTTACTAAGTCCTATAACCCTGTTTAAAAGCTTTGCGGACAGTGGGGCATTTCTCCCTCTCTCAGTGCAGGGAGGACTCTGGTCTGTGGCGAGAAAGGCCAGAACCAACCGGCTATATTTACCCCAGCCAAACAGGCCTGGGGAAGCCTGCAGGGGAAGAATCACTGGGTCTGGGACGTGCTCGCTCTTCCTCCAGATCACTCTTCATCCTCCCGGCTGAAAAGCTAAACTGATAGCTTTATAAACACCTAGGGGGTTCATGCCTGAGGGAGTGAGGAGAGGGGGATGATGTTTTATGACAGTGCAGGAGCCATAAAGTAGATCCTACTTTTAACGAACATCCTGCTCCTTTTTCTATAACTCAAACTGTTGAAACTGCCATGCACGCTGAGTCACAGACAGGCTTCAAGGGAGGCCAATACTTCAAAAGAGATTCTGTGAGCAACACTGGTGCAGGTGGACTAATGCCATTTAATCCAACACCTGCAGTGTTCAATTACATGTGCATGCCATGTATTTATATTGTAAGAGTACAACATCAATAGCAGAGATATATATTTTTTTACATGTACTCAGGATGAGAGGCTTGCAATGCATAAATGTATGATGCGCTCTCCAGCATGACAAGGACCAGACGGTATCCAGCACCTGAGGCTGCATCCTCCTCTCTGAACTGCGATGCTACACTAATGAGCATGATGGATCAGTCTGTCTGCCGCATCTTATGAGGAGCTGTGCATTATACTGTTTATTTCTATTAACCTTTATTTAACCAGGAAGTCCCCCGGAGTCAGGGAGAAACCTGGCAAGAAAATTACAAACAGAGGGAGGACTGCCAGTGTGGTGGTTAGGACTCAAACTGTGCTGTTGGAAGAGCTGAAACTTAAAAATAAATAAGTAATCTATAGGATTTGTATAGTCCAGGTTTTTATTTTTAAGACACCCGATACTCAGTCCATGTTTGAGTCATTTTATGAAAATGTTTTCATTAACTTAACAGCTGAGTAAGAATGTACCCTTGAGAACCAGTTCCTTTGAATCATAGGTCTTTATCTTCAAAAACCACAGTTTGATGAGTCATCGATGAGAGGCGTGAATCACAAAGCTCACAAGGAGAATGCAACTCAGGTGGCCCAGATACAATTCCCTTTGTATTGTAAAGTATTGTACTTTGTTTATAATGTAGGCCTACTCATAGAAACAGCTTGAAACTATGGCATATTCCTCAAGGTTATTTAGAACTGTTCCCTATGGAACTACAACGAGAAGCACTACTACGGTGTCCCAAGCATAACCAGAGGATTAACATGACATTTTGTTCAACCAAAACATGCTGCTTTTACATTATGAAATAGGCAAGCTTTTTATCTACAAAGGGGCTTTCAGTCACTAATTATTTTAATGATGCACAGCATAGAAATGTTAACTTTGAAAGGCAATAAAGGCAGCATTGTATATTTTTATTTAACTAGGCAAGTAGGTTAAGAACAAATTCTTCTTTACAATAACAGCCTACCCCGACGACGCTGGGCCAATTGTGTGCCGCCCTATGGGACTCCCAAGCACAGCCGGGTGATCTGGATTCGAACCAGGGACTGCAGTAACGCCTTTAGCACTGAGATGCAGTGCCTTAGACCGCTGCACCACCCAGGAGCCCCAAGTGAAGCCTTTATGAAACTGGCTAAAGCTAAATAAAAACTTACAAAATTAAGCAACAATAAGTAGTCATGTAAATAAATATCCAAAAACATGTAAATGACAAAGTCACATTTTAGGGAGTAAAATCCTTGGTGCATTTGACTGCGGTGCATAACTTCACTTGTTGGCCCAAACAGCAGCCTATGACCTAAGCATGTCACCAAACGGTGAAACAGGTCACCAAATGGTGAAACCACTGATGACCTGAGAAATAGCCGTATCAACCAGGTAATAAATAGCCTGCCCTACTGTTTCAAGACTTTGCTTCTCGGTTTACCAAACATAACGCGTCTTAGTTCTGGTTTTGATTCGAGAACATTTGTCAAATATTTTGATCAAACATGAGACAAGTGACAAAAATTCCCTAACGGAAATGATCCAAAACTAAGTGTTTCAAATAAACACTTCTATCTTTCAGTGACGGATGAACGAGGGGGATCTGAAGTTGTAATCTGAGACACCTGGTCGTGATTATTCAACATTAACTGTGGTATCCAGAACTTCACATGTATGCACAGTCTAATGTCATTTCCTTCAAAGTAAACGAAGAAGCCCCTATTTTTATCCCCGAGGAAACTACAGACGTGATGAGTGTAACGTCAGTGAGCTGATCTGAAACACCCTCTTTCTCAGAGGCAGGGAAGTTAGTGGTCTAGACCTTTTCCTCGCCAGTTCTGGCCTTATCGTCATTCTATTAGTTACAGGGAGTAAGCAACAAAAATAAATAGTTATGTGCCGTCATATCTATGCTGCCCCCTGGATGAAAGGTCTATTCTAATATTTGACGTGTTATTTCCTGCGGCATCCAGCTACATTTGGACTATTATATGATGACACAGACTCTTAACCCCCCTTTCCCACGGCAACGCATGCACACCCACCCAACCAGATCACTTTGAACAAGGCAGGTGACTTTGAATCAAGAGGATATTTTAACATCACACACACACAAGCTCCATTCCATGGATATTGGTAACTTACAAATGCCTAGCAGATAAGACGGTGTCATGTGGCTGACAACTGACCTTAACATGTCACAATGACAGCTGATCAACATTGACACTAATGTGTACAAACAGGGTCTGCATGGTCTGCTTAGCTAGCATTCTGTTAAATAAGAAAAAAAAGTGTCATACACTTCTTCACAGTTTACATTTTTATAATTGAATATAAGATGATTGATTGAATTCTGTAAGACCACTTATGAGGGCTTTAGTTAGTACAATTATCTAGCTAGCTAGCCAGTCACCCAATACTAGGATCACCCATTTTCAGTTACCTAGTAAGTTAACTAGCTTGTTTGTAACATTTTACCCATGAATCACTCAACACCAAAACATGGTGGTACGCTGCCCAACACAAATCCCCTAAAGAAAACGCAGTGTGTTTACATAAAACCTTTTATGAGCAATTCAGTCAAAACTAAAACTCACATTAGCAACTTCCTACTGCAGCACTTTTCAAAATGCAAAGCTCGTTCAAGCTAGCTGACTTGGTTACATTCCCAACTGCTGCTGTGTTTCACTTAACAAGACAATGGTGCCATTGTCTGGAACTTGTAGTTTTACCATTGTCGCGTGGCCTTTACAGGTGTGATTAACTCAGGTAGAAAAAAACTACAAACCCGGAGTATTCTAAATACTACGCGCACGCGTACTGAAACACGGCGGACCAGGAAGGATCGGGCATATTTTAGTTCATAAAACATTATTTCGGAGACTAATTGATATACTATGTTTTTAAGTAGTTAACTGTATAATATACGTCTAGGTGAGACGTATATCCACTACATGTTTAGATCGGTGCAACAACGATTAAAAACAACCTAGTAGTATGCAAGCGGTTGACTGCAAAGCAGGCTTGTGAAGTTAGCTCGCGATGGCCGGTTGCAAGTAACGTTACTGAGTAATGCTAGCTCGTTGACTCGCCACTTTAATGTTGTTGAGCAACCTAACTATTACTAAAACTACTTTGGAAATACTACTTGGGAGTGTTTCTTACCTATCGACGAACTTATATCCCTTTAGAAATCCCCATCTCCTAGGAGAAACATTCACTGACCAGTAGTCGACAGCTTGTTTCTGTCCCCGCTCACGACGTTGCCAGGAATGCTCTCCCGGAGTCGGATCACACAAGCCAGCCGAAACCACCGTGCTGCGCTAGCACTCAATCTCACACCGCACTGCGCCTGTGCGAGCATGCTTGTTGTAGTACGGATAGTAAATTTATGAGGGCAGTTATTCTACACCCATACATTCATTGCATTGAACACAGATAGACGTGTTAGTATGGCCATTGCAAAAAAAAATCTGTTGCAATAATGTCTCGGAAAAAACAACAGCATTATTCCGAAATACACAGTTACATGTTTGGAATATAAAAGTTGCTCACTACATAGTGCCTGTAAATGATTTTTGCACCACGTTAATTGTCTATTTTCGGTTGTGGTCATAGAGTTGGAGCTAAGTTATTAGTAAATAGCGCAACCTTGTGGTCGTGAATTGTAATCAAAGCATTTTTACACGTCAATACAAAAATGTGCATACAGTGTTTGATCATTTTCTTTCGGAGGTTAATTAATGAAAACATAAATCCCATCTGCGCCTTACAATGCTGCCTGCCACTATGACGCAAAGGCCTCGTTTTACTACTAAACTGCATGACATTATTGCTACGTCATCAAAGTCGTGACGGAATAAATATATATAAGGCCAGTTTTTCAAGGAAAGAAAATAATGTAGTCAAAGTGAATAAGGGATAAAGTGCAACATGACGTCAATGAGAAGGATTGTTCCGGAATGGAAATATTTTCTTCCGCAGCTGAAACAAACTATAAAGGTATGGTATAACTTTATGGTCCCGAGTGGCACCGCGGTCTAAGGCACAGCATCTCAGTGCTTGAGGCGTCACTACAGATACACTGGTTCAGTTCTAGGCTGTGTCACAACCGGCCGTGATTGGGAGTCCCATAGTCCCAGCGTCGTCCTGGTTTGGCCGGTGTACGGTGGTCATTGTAAATGAGACTGTGTTCTTAACTGACTTGGCTAGTTAAGTAAAATGCCTTGACATTTTGTCGTTTATCATACCTGAATAGTTCTGACGTCATAGGAATGATTTTACTATTCCATAGGAAACGAATTCGAACTCCCATTCTTCTTCATCATCTTAATTCAAATCTAATTTATGATCATGATCTCATTATTATCATCTTAATCATCGTCATTACAATAATTGGACTATTTCCCATTCATATTGATAGGAAGTGAGTGATCCTGATGAAGATGAGGTGGAGGAAGAGACAGCCCTGTGTCTGGATGCCACTCCCGCAATGCAGTTCCAATACTCGTGTGCACAGAACTACTTACAGTGCCTCACCACCAACTCAAGCCTCAGTGGCACTGTGGTGGTGGGCTTCCAATGGGGACACACCATGACCTCACATCGGGTGAAAATGGGGCATTAATTGGGGATTTACAGATGCGAATTAAAATATAATACTGTGTATAATAAAAAGTAATGCTATGCAATAACATGTTATTCATCCTGTTAGGGCAGGCCAATTCGTTCCAGGGTGGTATGCCATTGCATGATGCCCAAATAGAATGAGCAAAAACCTCAAAACTGCAAATCCATGAACCCTTACCTCCCTCTGTCAGATGGAGGTGTGGACAGAGAACCTGCGAGGGGATCTAAAGCACAACCTGAGCCTGCCCCTGGACAGGGGCTACCGGGTGGAGCACCTGGTCTCTGTGCCCAGCCAGCGGGTCTTCGTTGGGGCCTGCGATGACCTCTCTCTGCGCGTGTTCTCTGACCCAACGCAGGGCATGGCGGTGCTGTACCGGACCAATTGCCTGGGCTCTGTGCTCTGTATGCACTACTGCAAGGAGACAGAGGAGCTGCTGACTGGCAGCATGGGCATCATCACCTTCTGGGGCTTCTGGACTAATCTGCAGGTGGGTGGGATGTTCAAACATCCTTGATAGGAAGCACTACAGCCTTCTTGTTTTTTAAGATGAAAAGCATTTTCTCTTCCAACTTCTCTGACGCATCCTTTTGTTTACTCAATTCCTGCACCTTGGTTGGACTGATAAGTAGCTTTGTTTTCCCTGACATCTGACCTCTGCACAGACCCACCTGGGGATAATCAAGGTGCTGGACTGGCACTGCACTTCCTTGAGGAGGGACACTACCATTAGTGGCCTGGTGACAGAGAGACAAGCGTCCATGCTTTACGCGCTCTGCAACCGCGGCATCAAGTGCTTTGACTTTGTGGAGAAGAAAGAGTACAGGGCTCTCAGGGGACACGGTCAGGGTACTCTGCGCTGTGTGTCGCCTGACTGGGTGCAGAGGTACCTCTGTACGGGCGACATGATTGGATTTGTACAGGTATGAAGGGAAGAGAATAAAGAGGAGCTCAAAATAAAAATGTAAACAATGTCATACGCAGAAAGGATTCCGTACTGTATGTTCCTAAAGAGTAAACGTTCTGAAATACACTGAGATGCTTGGATTGTGTGTCATTAATCTCCTAACCATTCAGGTGTGGAGCTGGGATACTAGGAGCCTGCTGCAGGAGTTCAGGGCCCACGCCCGCTCCGTGTCCACGGTTCTCATGAGGCCCAGCACCCACACGCTGCTCACCTCCTCCACGGATGGCTGGGTGAAGGAGTGGAGCTGTAGTGGGGACCTCCTCCTCAAGCTCTTCCTGGATGACCCTGGGGGGGTACGCAACCTGTGGCCGCTGGGCGAGCACCGTATCCTTTGCCACTCCCCTTCGTCATTCTCCATCTGGAGGCTCCAGAACCTGTACAGGCTGTTTAATGACCCAGGCTGTGGGATGCAGCTCCTGAGGCGGGTCGAGAGCAGTCGGGGACAGGCACAGCTCCTGGCTGTGTCGCAGGATAGTATCGCCAGACTGATCTCTCCCGTAAGCGGGGAGTTGCTACTTCTCTCCTGGCCCTTCCTCCTCCTGGACCAGGCCCTGGGATTTGCCTACAACCCTAGTCGGAAGGAGTTGTTTGTGGCCAGTGGTAGTCCAGAGGTCCTGGTGCTAGACATGGCTTTGTGCCCTTGCACAGCTAAGCGGATCATCCGGACCTCCAGGGACCAGGATCTGGATGACAGCGTGATGTGCCTGGAGGCGGTGATGGTGGGTGGGGCGGAGTGTGCCGGGGTCAGCCCCCTACCCTGCCTGGTGTTCAGTGGCCACCGCAACGGGAAGCTCCAACTGCTCTCCCCCCACCGACTGGGATGCCCCGCCAGGAAGGCCCATGATGGTGCTATCTTACAGATGAGCAGCCTGGCCGGGCCCAGGCCCCAGCTCTGCTGCTACGGCTCAGACAAGCAGTTCAGCATATGGGAGATAGAGATGGGGGAAGTCCATGTGGAGGTCGCACCTCTGGCCAGGGTGAGTTGCTCCTCTGACCTGGTTCTCTCGCGACTCCTCTCTGGTCAGGTATTTGCTGTTTCCCCCAACTATAGTCTTCTCTTCTTCTCCTTGCCTAGTGGAGGGTGTTTGTGGATGGAGAGGAACCCCCCAACCTCCATCTCTTGCCTGGATTACTGCGCTGCTCTGGGGTTGGTGGTGGTGTCGGGACCTGAGGGCACTTTGGAAGTGTGGGAGACTCGGGGTGTGCAGTTAGCCGAGATACGCCTAGGTATGCCGGTTAGTCAGTTGTGCTTCGCTAACACCCGTGGGGACCTTCTGGCCTGCTTTGGAGGCACCATCTGCATCATCTCCGGCCTGCGCTACCTGCCTGCCAGGCTGCTGCAGCAGGTACTGGACCTGGCCCCCGCGGATTACATCCTAGAGGATCCCATCCCGTTTCTACCTCGCTCCCAGAGCTGCTATGATATTTATTTGGTGCCACGGATGTTCCTGAAGCCTGGGCAGGCCACGCCAGAGTTGAATGAGACCCCAGCGGTACTTGATGTTGTGAGGCCAGAAAGCACAGGATGTAAGGATGTACTGGATGTGCTGAACAGGGACAGAAAGAAGAACCCTCTGATGATTCGGGCACCAACTCCACCAATTGTAAAAGGGGATCAGCCAGGTGAGTGGATCAGCCTCACATGTTATGTTAAGAAAAGTGACCACACTTAAAGTATTAGGGTGTAATTACATGTTTTATAAAATAGTCAGGTTTCCGTGTTATAAATTATAGTTAAAGCAATAATTTCCTTTCTCACAGGTTCCTGGTCTTGTGCTCTCCGATTGGTTAAAACTTTGGAGGAAGAATTGAATCTGGAGGACGAGCCAATGGAAGGGTCAGAAGACCGGGACAAGTCTCAAACACCATTCGAGCCTCTCCCCCCAGACACACTTTTTCTGGACTGGCCCGTGGCTCCAGACGGCTTCCTCCCCAACTCAGTGCTGCGTAACTGGAATCTGAAGCAGGAGCCACCCAAGACAATTGTGCCAAAGGAGGCCAAAGCCCTTTGCAGAACATTGTCACAGTCAGAGGATGAACCAGAGCACTCACCAGTAGTCACCGCCATCCTTGCTAAGGCCAAAGAAGCAAGACTCAACAAACCAATCCCCATGCCTAAGCTGTTTGACACCCCAACCGAGTATGAATCCCCACCCGAAGATGATACTGGTGACGGAAATGACCTTCTGAAGCATATCTCCGAGAGCATATGGCTGGTCTCCAGACCTGATGTGAATTTGGTGGAGGTCATGAAATCCCTGATGTTGACCATGGAGGGTATGGACAGTGATGTCTATGGGAACTGCACAGAGGCCCTATTCAGCATGTTCCAGACCTACGACATCCCTCCGGAGATCATTAATAACCTCACCTCCTGCCTCCTAAAACATATCCAGAAGGGGAACCCCCACTGGAAACGCTTGGAGGCCATGAAGAACTTAGATCAGATAGATCACTTCCAGGACAAACACCTGTACTTGCTGGCGGAGGTTCTCCTAGACCCAGCAATGGAATTGCGGGAGATGGCCAAGAACATCCTGAGTCGGGTCTACGGCATTGACAACAAGACCAGCCTGCTGAATAGAATGCAGGCCAATGAAGACGTACCCAAGATGTGAGTAGTGCTCAAATCACTGGAACGGAGGGTGGTTGACATTTCCATTAAAAAAAATCGGTCAGCAATCAACCACTTTTGTTAGCAGGTCATATTTATGCGTTTATTATTTGTTTATTTACTTCCCCTCACCACACCTTCCCACAACCACAGGCTCTATAAACATCTAGAAAGAACACTTTCTGATGATCTGGAACACAAAAAATCCACAGATGCTCCCGCCAAACCCATCAGCGGAAGGCTGTCCAGGCCATATGTCCACAGGGACTCCAGTAACGGTTTGCCTTGTTTCCCAGAGTAGTGTCATTTTGAAATGAAACATTTGGGTTATACCCTCTTTCAATTCATTTCAATACAGGAAATGTATTTGACATCCAATTTGAATTACCCCCCACTTTTCTCCTCTCTCTTCTCAGGGCCCTTCTTGGAGTGCACAGCAGAGGACAACGGCACTCCAAGTTCAGAGCAAGGTACAATTTGTGGATCTATAAGGCCCAATATGACTGTCATGACCAGTGCATTTGTTTGATTGCGTAAATGATTGTCAACATGTTGCTTCCAGTGCACAATGTCAATGTTCATAATTTTACGTGATGGCTTAGTACTTAAAAAAAATATATAGCGATCCCCATAAGCTCTCCTTCCTGGGGTCCAAACACATTAAGGCATTAAGGTACTTACATTACAAACATACAATATTATTTTCAAACTTTTTCGTCAATATGCTCTGCAAGCGAATATATCATGTGTTGACTTTATGTGATCGTTGGATATACTTGATATTGTGAATGCCAATCTGTAAAAACAACCTAGCATTGATGCCAGTCTCTTTTGGCTCTTTATATTACTAGCGAATGAGCAGTCCCTTTCAAAGTAGTGACTGACTGGTTCCCAAGCATCATTGGTCCTTCTCTTCTTGTACCCAGGGTGCTTAGCTACCACTCTCATCGTTCAGTACCCAATCAGGCTTCTGCTCTCCAGGGCAGTACTGCTGGTGCTTATTAAACAGGCAGTGTCTGCCGATGGAACACTTTTGATTTTAATCAGGGGGAGGCAAATGCTGATTTTCTGCCCTAATTAGTAATCGTGGTGTTTCATGGAGAGAAACCCTGGAAGTCTTTCGATGTGATGGTTCATGGGTGATGGTGTGGCAAGACATGATTCATCAAATAATTATTTATTTTTGTATATTTATTTAATATATTATTTTTTAGCTTAATCATTATCAGTCTCTCGCCTATTTCTCCCTTTCCTTTCGCTCTCCTCTCTTTTTTTATATTTCACTGTCTCTCACTCTCTGTAAACAGATCACATGCGGACTCCTGACCTCCCTCTCATTAGGTCCCTTGGGTGTAACCATGAATCTTCTTCCCTGAAAGAGGAGCCGGTACTCAGCCCACCACGGGAGGACTTCATGCGCCCCCACCGCTCACCAAAGAAATTCCGCAAATTCTCTCTGTCCACAGCCAAGTGGGACAGCATTGTGGCGATCCCGGAGGAAGGGCACGTACATGTATATGACCCCACCATCATAGAACTCTACAAGAAATCCAAGCCCCATAAGCAGTTGTGCAGCCAGCTCCCCACCACCAAGGCCCCCAGTGACTCTGGGGTGAGCTCCATGGGGTTGAGCAAGGAGGCTAGTCTGGTGCAACTTCCAGACAGCCCACAACACCTCAGGCTGAAGCCCGTCAAGGGTAAGGGAGACCCCAACTGGAGGGAAAGCCTGTACAAGCTTGTATCCCAATATGGCTTCCGCTCCCCAAGGGCCAGACTGACCACTCTTGGCCCCCTGGATGTCCCAGGGGCTGCACAGCGCAACTCCTGCACCCTGTCCCCTTTTCAGACCAGGAAGGCCAGCCAGGTGTCCCTGGGCCAGAGGGTGGTGCAGAAAATCCAGTTGAGGGAGTCGTCATTTGAGAGGCCTGCCTCCCAGTTCCACCATGGGCTGCCCCTGCCCTGGCAGCTCAACAGCCACACCATGGACCCCTCTGGAGAAAGTATGTATGGGAGGCTGGAGGTGGACTGGGTGAGGGAGCCAATGGAGCCACAGAGAGGGAAGATGCAGAAAGTGAAGCTGCCCCCGATAATGTCTAGGTGTCATCCATCCTAATCACTAGGGGGCAGTGTGGGGCTACAGTTTCATTGAGGCAGTGTTGTATTGTCTCCAGATATCTGCTTGATAAACATCCCCCAAATTGTGATGGAATTGTAATGCATTAAGCTTGTTGTTGTAAGTTTCAATAAAATATATCTGTATACTTTCCTAGAGAGTATGTTGTGTGATAATTGGAGACACACATGCATGCTCTCTCACACAAACACATGTGCACATGACAAACCCAGGCTACACAATTTTATGCACACACCATTAAAAAATATCTAATTCAACTGATCCACAAAGCATCAGCCTAATCACCTAGGCTACTTGACAATGACCAGTATAGGCTGCTTATTGTGCAGCAATGCCTTGACTATAATTAAAGGCTACCCATAAAAATAAAAGTCTAACAGATAGAATATTTTAAAACCCTATTTTGTCATAATCAAATTGAAGCAAAGTTCATTTGTTCATCCAAGCTATGTCCAAACTATGACATATTAAGGGATATGTGGACGTAGGCTACTCAATAAACTACACTTCCCAGAATACAACGGCGTATTCCACCCAGTCCAGCCGGTGTATTTGGACACAAAGTCAGCCTAGATACTGACAGCTGCGTCTAGAAATGGCACGTCTTTTGGAGAAAAAAGCTATTTGATTGTGAAGGACAACTGGCCACCCGACAGACTCAGATGAGTAAGGACTCCAAGACTATTCATTTTGTGGAATTGGATTATGGAATCTGATGGTGGATATTTGGATGCGATCACACGCCCATGCGACAATGTCAATGGATGTTGTGATGCACGGTGTCCAGGCTTTTTTCCCGTAAATATTTGAATATTTAATATTTGGTTTATTTGAACCAGAAGACAAGATGCAATATACACACAAAGACTGGATTCTAATTATATTTGGCACTAAAAGGGAGTATTAGGCTTGTATTAGGCCTGTTACATTATTATTATTATTATTATTATAAATGCCTCGAATATGGTGCATCTGTCTATCATAGCCAAAGAAAACACGTTACCGTAGAGGATTAATCGCCTTATTTGAATCACGTCAACAGATACACAACTATTTGCAATTGGAATTACAGCGTGATGCCTTCACAAAACCCATCATTTATTGTTATGGTAGGCTATTTCGTTCTCTAACCTAGCGTGTGAAGGTGTCGAGAAGCACTGAAACATATTCCGTAGAGCCAGCAGGTGCGGGATCTTTGATCACAAATAACTGAAATGTGCAACATCGTATCCATATAAGTAGACAAGGCTATTGCTTATGGTTTTCAAATGTATCAGATGTTTTGAAGGAGCATCGTCTTGTAGCCTACAAAATAAAGGTTAGATAATAATGGCAAAAACAGACCGTGCTGTACCAATGGTGTCTGTGTCTCTGGACTCTCTGCGCGTTCGTGTCTGCTCAGTGTATTATTGAAACATTACCGTGCGCAGAACTTAGGCCGGACAATGTAACAAGACGAACGATCAATCATTGATGTGCGCTGACTACAAAGATGCTAAATGTACAGGCACTCAATTGTCTTTGCCTGACTGCTGTCCGCCGTAATTCCCCATCTAAAAATGGACGAGTACGCTATTTAAGGACATTAAACTGGCTTATACGTTTATTGGTGTAGGCCTACGTGATCTAGAAGAGGCAGCATCAAAGTAGGGAAATATTTCAATCGATATTTCAACAAAATGCGAGGTCAAGACAAATTGCTGTAATTCATCGCTGTCCAAAAGCCAATGACCATGTAATAACGAGATGTCAGACAAGCGATATTCTTCTGCTCTGTGCTTGTTTGGAAACAACAACGATCCTTGCTCAGAGGATGTTAAACTATATAGATGACACTATTTAGAATCAGAATGTTTTGTTACATGTGGTGCAAATTGATCCACAAATAGCCCATTCAGATGTGCGATCTCCTTCAGTTGTCGTGTAGCTTCCTCGCTGTCGTTGGCCTCTTATAATCTTCAAGGAGAGGAGCTAGCCTCTTTAAATCGCTGAGTCAGGATCTGTCCTCAATGAGGCGACATGAAGTGTAAGCGTTGGCTGTGTCTTGTTACTCATCAGGGCAAAAATGTAAGGAACTAAAAATGGTAAGACGCCATAATAAACGCAACTGTTGTAGCCCTCTCAGACCATCCGGCGCTTGCTGAATCTTGCGAGGAAGACAGTAAATACAATCAGTAGTCTAATATAGAAATATCAATAGATGCTCAGAGATACCCTAGTTGTAAAAGCAGTGTGGGACGTTACAGAGACCCGTGTTCAGATCCCGACCATGCTCTCCCGAGCAGCGCAAAGCTGTACCACCCACAAGGACCTCATCTCACAGTAATGAAGAGGGTCCACTTTGGGGGTTTCCCAGGCCAGCCTTGACTCTCAGGTAGCTTTCTAGACCATACTATTGAAGAATAAACAGTAGCCTCTCTCAGGGATGACCATGGTTCTGCCCTGATTGCTTTTTTCCCCTTTAGAAACACACCCCAGAGAGAACCAATTGTAGAAATACATGTTAAATACACACTGCATTATACATGGTAGTACAGACTGCTACACACACATGATTGGTGACAGGAACTGGAACTACCCCAGTAACCGGGGACAGTGATGGGACAGTGGAGCTTTGGCCTGCCCGTCCACTGATCTGTCTCACCTCTGGTTAAGGAGGCCTGGATTCAGCTGATGGGCCATGCATGGATTTTGTGCGTGAGTTGACAGAGGGCAGGCCCACACCGCTGACCAGCAGCCGAGCAGCCATGGACCCATACGCCAGAGCGAGCAGCACAGCAGCCCCACTGCCCTGCACCAGCTGTGGGGGCTGCTGCGACCCTCCTCCCCCTGGCCTCATGCTCGTTGGTCCCCTTGGCCCCCCTTATGGCCCCCCTCTCTCCTCCATGCCCCCACATATGACCCCTGCTCCCCCGGTGTGTGCTGCTACAGCTGTCCAGGCTGAGAATGGCAGCAGCTGGAACTCCTCCTCGGGTTCTCTAGACTCCCACCCTGGCCACCAGGGCGGCTCTACCACCTTCAACCCCTACTGGATGGCCGTGTTTGACTACGAGGCCACGGCAGACGAGGAGCTGACCCTGCGGCGCGGGGACCTCCTTGAGGTCCTCTCCAAGGACTCCAAAGTGTCCGGGGACGAGGGCTGGTGGACGGGCAAGATCCAGGACAAGGTGGGCATCTTCCCATGCAACTACGTTACTCGGAGGGACGCCGGCAGCTACCCGCAGCTAACCCCAGGAGGGCTGGTGGCGGGTGGGGTGCCTGAGGGGTGCCCCCTTGAGATCGACTTCACGGAGCTGGTGCTGGAGGAGGTGATTGGGGCAGGGGGGTTTGGGAAGGTGTATAGGGGGATGTGGCAAGGGGAGGAGGTGGCAGTTAAAGCTGCCAGGCAGGACCCGGACGAGGACATCAGCGCCACAGCTGAAAGCGTACGACAAGAGGCCAGGCTTTTCTGGATGCTCAGACACCCCAACATCATCAACCTGATAGGGGTGTGCCTGCGAGAGCCCAACCTCTGCCTGGTGATGGAGTACGCCCGCGGGGGGGCCCTGAACAGAGCCCTAGCTGGGAAGAAGGTACCCCCCAGGGTGCTGGTGAACTGGGCCGTGCAGATCGCCACAGGGATGGACTACCTGCACAATCAGACCTTTGTACCGGTTATACACAGAGACCTCAAGTCTAGCAACAGTGAGTATGCCAACACTCGTCTCCCACTCCACTCATACCACAGTGTGTCTGCTGCCATCTCAAAGATTTCATTTCTGACCCATTCGCTCCAAATGAGTCCTTTCCTATTTCATGTCAAATATAAAACATTTGGGGGCAAATTACACTCAGAATGGGAATACGTTCATTCTTTCCTTTGATTTATTTGCATGTTAAATCAGCCATGCATACACATTTGATTGGTCAAAGACACATACATATAGGTCGTAGACGGACTGTATTCAAGCCTGTTTTAGTCCCAGTCTCCAGTTAAGGGAAGTATAGTATACGAAATCCATTTAACGGAGGATGGATGAGCGGACACTTACAGAATGTGCAGTACTGTACGTACTGTGAACCCGTGTGTTGATGGGTTCATTCAAGTGTCGTGTGGATGAAATGAAATAGGAGTTTTCTGGTTGACACACAGGCAGTTGAGTTGAGAATGACAGGGTAAGATCAGCCCTGGAGAGCTGGCTCTCTTTGGCATCTTTCCCTTGTCATTTCTCCCCTCCTCCTCCGATCCTCTCTTCTCATCCTCCTCTTTCTACCACCCCTCCTCAAGGAGAGCAGTTCTGCTCTGCAGCTCGCCAAGCTATTTCTGGTCCTTTGTGCTACTTACTGTTTAAAGACGCAGTTGCAGATGATGGGGGGGGGGGGGTATATACACTGTGTTTTTGTGTGTGTGTGTGTGTGTGTGTGTGTGTGTGTGTGTGTGTGTGTGTGTGTGTGTGTGTGTGTGAGTGTGTCTGTCTGTGTGGGATGTGAGCATGGGGGATGGGGTGTAGAGATATGAGTTGAGGGTACAGGATGCTGAGTACAGGGCTTTTTGAAGGAGAGAGGCAGAGCGATCTGGAGTATCTGTAGCTTAAAGTTACCCTGCTCACAGATCTTACAAAATGTTCCTAATCGCTCTCTGGTTTGTGAAGCTGCGATGTAGCGAGAGCCGCCAGATCAGAAGCCGCCTCGCCCTCAGTAACCGTAACGATAGGGATCAGATTGGACGGTGAAGCCTTGAACAACCGCGCAGAACTTCCTTCACGACACTGGGCTGTGTTGAGTCACCCAGCTGTCAGCCTCTCTGCACAAATGTCAATTCCCTCACTTACAATTCTTCCGTGTGAAAAGATGATTTCAAAGGAGTGTCTCAATCTGTCAAGCCGTCTCCTTCCTCTATGGATGACGCGTCCCACTGAAAACAATTGAAAAGGTTCCCATTGAAAACGTTCCCATTGAAAACGTTCCCATTGAAAACAAACAAAGTATTCAAGTATGTGATCAGCCGATGACTTAAAGAGGGATGTTTATATTGAAGCCCGGAGGGTGGGAGAGAGAGATGAAGGGAGAGGAGGAAGCAAAGGAAGAGAGAGAAGGAAGCAAAAGAGATGGGGAGAGAGGAAAGGTCACAAAGACGAGGGAGGAAAGAGAGGGACAGAGAGGGAGAAGAAAGATAGAGAGATAGAAGGTGAGAGAGATTGGGGAGGTAGAAGGAGAGGGATAGAGAGCGAGGGGGATAAACAGAGGTTCGTCTTAGTTTAGGGTTACACCTCAGCTCATTGTCCAAGTGTACAGGTCTCAGATATCCTCTTGAAACCGCCGCCCGTTTGGCATCACTGCCGTTTACGGAGAAGCTTTAGGCAACCACAGCTTCTCCTCTGCTTCTTCTCCACCACCCTCGCTGGCCTGCCAACCTCTCCTCTACACACTCACTGTATTTGTAGTGTGTGTATGCGTGTGTGTTTTTCTACCTTTCTCTCTGTGTTGTTGTTTGCCTGGCTGAGGCTAGAATAGTGAGCCTGACTGTCTAACCGGGATAATCTGATTATGGTGACCTCCTTAGAGTGATGTGACAGCGGTGCTTGTGGGTTGGCAGGTCTCTGTCCCTTGTTCCATTTAGCCATACCTGTCACACCGATCCAGAATCAGCCCACTCTCTCAGTGGTGCCCAATCCTCCTTGGGCCATATTATTTAGCAGCAAAATCGAAAATAAATCAGAATATAATTGTTACAACAGTTTTATAAGCACATATAGTAGGCTGAGTCAGAGAAGCCCTAAGAATATGGTCATGTGAACAATCGCGTCATTACCAACACATTTCTCAAAAACATGGCTCTAGTTGATAGCCATTCAATTCAAAACCTTATTGATCAGGTGATTTGATCAAGTTGAAATCCAACCCGCCCTAGATAAGGTGTGTTCAGAAAGAGGTCTTGAAAACTTTACCCCGTGATGGCTAACGTGTCTGCAGCCGCTGCACTGAGTTGTACATTATATGGACATGACTCAGCATAAGGTACCAAAATACTTTTCCACTGATCACCTGTCTACTGTATCACACATAGAAACAGAATCTACAGTTGAAGCCGGAAGTTCACATACACTTCATTTGGAGTCATTAAAACGCAATTTTCAACCACTCCACACATTTCTTGTTAGCAAACTATAGTTTTGGCAAGTCGGTTAGGACATCTACTTTGTGCATGACACAAGTCATTTTTCCAACAATTGTTTACAGACAGATTATTTCACTTATAAGTCACTGTATCACAATTCCAGTGGGTCAGAGGTTTACATACACTAAGTTGACTGTGCCTTTAAACAGCTTGGAAAATTCCAGAAAATGATGTCATGGCTTTAGAAGTTTCTGATAGACTAATTAACCTAATTTGAGTCAATTGGAGGTGTACCTGTGGATGTATTTTAAGGCCTACCTTTAAACTCAGGGCCTCTTTGTTTGACATCATGGGAAAATCAAAAGAAATCAGCCAAGACCTCAGAAAAATAATTGTAGACCTCCACATGTCTGGTTCATCCTTGGGAGCAATTTCCAAACGCCTGAAGATACCACGTTCATCTGTACAAACAATAGTACGCAAGTATAAACACCATGGGACCACGCAGCCGTCATACCGCTTTTGAAGGAGACGCGTCTCCTAGAGATGAACGTACTTTGTTGTGAAAAGTGCAAATCAATCCCAGAACAACAGAAAAGGACCTTGTGAAGATGCTGGAGGAAACAGGTACAAAATTATCTATATCCACAGTAAAACTAGTCCTATATCGACATAACCTGAAAGGCCACTCAGCAAAGAAGAAGCAACTGCTCAAAAACCGCCATAAAAAGCTAGACTACGGTTTGCAACTGCACATGGGGACTAAGATCGTACTTTTTGGAAAAATGTCCTCTGGTCTGATGAAACAAAAATCCAACTGTTTGGCCATAATGACCATCGATATGTTTGGAGGAAAAAGGGGGAGGCTTGCAAGCCGAAGAACACCATTCCAACTGTAAAGCAAGGTAGTGGCAGCATCATGCTGTGGGGATGCTTTGCTGCAGGAGGGACTGGTGCACTTCACAAAATAGATGGCATCATGAGACAGGAAAATTATGTGGATAAATTGAAGCAACATCTCGAGACATCAGTCAGGAAGTTAAAGCTTGGTCGCAAATGGGTATTCCAAATGGACAATGACCCCAAGCATACTTCCAAAGTTGTGACAAAATGTCTTAAGGACAACAAAGTCAAGGTATTGGAGTGGACATCACAAAACCCTAACCTCAATCCCATAGAAAATAACTGAAAAAGCGTGTGCGAGCAAGGAGGCCTACAAACATGAGTCAGTTACACCAGCTCTGTCAGGAGGAATGGACCACAATTCACCCAACTTATTGTGAGAAGCTTGCGGAAGGCTACCCGAAACGTTTGAGCCATGTTAAACAATTTAAAGGCAATGCTAATAAATGCTAATTGAGTGTATGTAAACTTCTGACCCACTGGGAATGTGATAAAAGAAATAAAAGCTGAAATAAATCATTCTCTCTACTATTATTGTGACATTTCACATTCTTAAAGTAACATGGTGATTCTAACTGGACTAAGACAGGGAATTTTAACTTGGAATAAAAGTCAGTAATTGTGAAAAGCTGAGTTTAAATGTATTTGGCCAAGGTGTATGTAAACTTAGAGTTAGATGTTCCAAGTCCTTTTTATAGATTCTAGTTCTATGGACACGCAAGAGTGGGATCGACCCCTCTATATTGCAGAGGTAGATATGTTATATAACCTACATGACTGTGTCCCAATGACCCCGTTTCCTAGATGACCACTGATAGGTAAAAGGATTGATATCCATCTCTGAGGATTCACCCACATCAAGTCCTTTTATGGACGAGTCGATATGAAGGAAAGGAACCAAGAAAATACCATAAAAAAACACATTTGTAGCCTAGGCTGGGAGTTTCTGTGACAGCTGTTTGAGCATTAAGATACTGAACAATAGGCTATTATGCTGCATATAGGCTTCAAAAAGATGGGGGGGGGGGGTTGACGTTACCTGCTGCTTTTTTGAGTGCCGTCACTTCAAATGGAAAGCAAGTTAACTGTCATCTGAATAGTGGGGCCTTGTGTCTGCAAGCTGGCCTGTCCAGTCTGTAATATTATTTTTCCAAGCACGGGATAATTCAGCATCAATTACAGGAACTAGTAACTTGGATATTATTCAGTTAGATGGTGTGAGTTGGACTGAAATATTGAGTATCCTCATCTTACATATAGTTATCCTTCAATTATGATATGAATACACATTCCATAATTGCTATTTATCGGATTAGTGCATAGCATGCCATTGAAAAGAGTTTAAATGTGTGTCTGTTTTGAAAAGGATTAGCGTTCGGAGTAGCCTGTCTGTCTGGCTTCTTTCCCACACTCCGAAAGAGGGATGTTGCTGCTAGAAGAGCCGTCACAGACCGACTTAATTCCTCTTCGTGGCAGCAGTAGGAAAATACTGGCCAGCACTACGGCACCTGATTCAATCAATGAATCAATCAATCAAGGGCCCTGTTTGAATGCTTTCGACAATGCATCCTCCCTTCCTTGAATTTATCACTGAGAGTAGTGTGTTTGTGCATGCACGTCTTTGTATGTGTTGCGTGCGTGCGTGCGTGTGTGTGTGTACGCAATTGCATATGCAGTGCATTCGGGAATTACTCAGACCCGTTCGTTCACTTTTTCCACATTTTGTTATTGTTGTTTGTTATTGTTACAGCCTTCTTCTAAAATTGATTTTTTTTTACATCCTCATCAATCTACACACAATATCCCGTAATGACAAAGCAAAAATGGAAATATCACATGACATAAGCCTTCAGACCCTTTACTCGGTATTTTGTTGAAGCATCTTTGGCAGCGATTACAGCCTTGAGTCTTCTTGGGTATGACGCTACAAGCTTGGCACAATTGTATTTGGGGAGTTTCTCCCATGCTTCTGTGCAAATTCTCTAAATCTCTGTCAGGTTGGATGGGGAGTGTTGCTGTATAGCTACTTTCAGGTCTCTCCAGAGATGTTCAATCGGGTTCAAGTCCGGCCTCTGGCTGGGCCACTCAAGGACATTCAGAGACGTGTCCCGAAGCCACTCTTGCGTTGTCTTGGCTGTGTGCTTAGGGTCGATGTCCTGTTGGAAGGTGAACCTGTCAGGATTTGGCCAGGGTTGTTCCGGGTTTTGGTCACTAGATGCCCCCATTGTGCTTTTTGACCTCATGTTTTTTCCCTTGTTCCCCATTATTATTTGCACCTGTGCCTCGTTTTCCCTGATTGTATTTAAACCCTTAGTTTCCCTCAGTTCTGTGCTCTGTGTTTGTATGTTAGCACCCAGCCCTAGTGTTCTGTGTATTCTTGTCGATTCCGGTGGATGCTCTTGTGGAATTCTGTTTTTATTTTTGAGTATCTCTTGAGGCTTTTTGTGCTATTCCTACCACCTTTTGGATTTGCCATTTTTTTGTATTGAAGGACTTCTCCTTTTTACTTTATTAAATACACCGTCTTAAGTACTGCTGTGTCTGCCTCATCTTCTGGGTTCTGCTGACTATTCGTGGCTCAGTTGGTTAAGTGACTGTTTCTCACTCCGGAGACCCAGGTTCGTAACCGGGTCCTGACAGAACCTTTGCCCCAGTCTGAGGTCCTGAGCGCTCTGAAGAAGGTTTTCATCAAGGATCTCTCTGTACTTTCCTTCTTTCCTCTTTCCCTCGATCCTGACTCGTCTCCCAGTCCCTGCCACTGAAAAACATCCCCACAGCGTGATGCTGCCACCACCATGCTTCACAGTGGGGATGGTATTGGCCAGGTGATGAGCGATGCCTGGTTTCCTCCAGGCGTGATGTTTTGCGTTCAGGCTAAAGAGTTCAATCTTGTTTTCATCAGACCAGACAATCTTGTTTCTCATGATCTGAGAGTTCTTTAGGTGGCTTTTGGCAAACTCCAAGCGGCCTGTCATGTGCCTTTTGCTGAGTAGTGTCTTCCGTCTGGCCACTCTACCATAAAGGCCTGATTGGTGGAGTGTTGCAGAGATGGTTGTCCTTCTGGAAGGCTCTGCCATCTCCAAAGAGGAACTCTGGAGCTCTGTCAGAGTGACCATTGGGTTCTTGGTCACTTCCCTGACTAAGGCCCTTTCCCCCGATTGCTCAGTTTGGCCGGGCGGCCAGCTCTTGGAAGAGTCTTGGTTGTTTCAAACTTCTTCCATTTAACAATGATGGAGGCCTCTGTGTTCTTGGGGACCTTCAATGCTGCAGGATTTCTTTGGTACCCTTCCCCAGATTTGCGCTTCGACATGCACTGTCAACTGTGTGTGCCTTTCCAAATCATGTTCAATCAATCAAATTTACCACAGGTGGACTCTAATCAGTTTGTAGAAACATTTCAAGGATGATCAATGGAAACAGGATGCACCTGAGCTAAATGTTGAGTCTCATAGCAAAGGTTCTGAATGCTTATATAAATAAGGTATCTGTTTTTCTTTGATTTGTTTTGAATTTCCCCAAAATGTCTAAAAACCTGTTTTCATTATTGGGCATTCAAATATTTAATCCATTTTAGAATAAGGCTGTCACGTAACAAAATGTGGAAAAAGTCAAGGGTTCTGAATAGTTTCCCGAATGCGCTATATATGTGTGTGTATGAATGTGGGACAGAGGGACACGGTGGTGCTAGCTAGCTAGGGCAGGAAATACTCACTGGTAGTGCAGCAACAATGACCCCATTCTCACAAAACAAGCCAAGACAGAGCTGGGCTCACAATGACAGGAGTCACCGCGGGGGGAGGGGGCGCGGAGAGGACGGACGACACAGAGAGACGGAGGGAGTGAGGTCGACTGTAGACCTTGAATGACAGGACGGAGGGATGGATGGGTAGAGAAAAGGAGAAGGAATGCGCTCGCTGCAGAGTGGGCCCTGCGGGCTAGGTTGGGGGAGGGGGTGGGGGAGGGAGGGAGCGGTAGAGGGATGGGGAAAGTGGTGGGGAAGGGCTCAGTTGGAGACACGGTCAGAGTGTTCCACAGACTAAGAGGACTCAACATCATACAGTTCCTCTTGTACCGCTCTTCCTACTCCACACATCTGTATGTTCCCAACCAAAACACCTCACCAATCAACCAATGGTGGTGGACTAATTCGTTTAACATAGTAATTGGTCGCAAAGAGAACAAACGAATTGTCTCCAATCAGGTCAAATGAGGCCAATCCTGTAGGTAGTAGTGTCAGTATTGTCTGTCTTACTTCTGTGTTTGGCTCCCAGTAAGGCCTTGGACTCAGAGGCACCGTGAGAACAGGGGCACACTGCAAACAGATGTTTGTATTCCCTGTCTGTTAAGCTCAGTTAGACCCCCTGAGTTGATAAACATGATGAAAGTGCCCAGAGTGAGAAAGGGGGAGAGGGATGGAGGCATGGAGAGGGGAAGAGAGGTAGAGAGGGGAAAGAGGGATAATAGAGAGAGGGATAGAGGCATAGAGAGGGGGAGGGGATAAAGAGAGATATAGAGGGAGAGGGGGATAGAAAGAGGGAGAGAGATAGAGAGGGGGAGAGGGATAGCAGGGGAAAGCAGAATAGCTCAGTGTGTCTGAAATGACACCGATCAATGGTCAGTCAGATTGCAGAAACGCGAGCGCACACACACACACACACACACACACACACACACACACACACACACACACACACACACACACACACACACACACACACACACACACACACACACACACACACACACACTGGTACTGTCTACACAAGTCAATGAACAGATAAGAGATGAGGCCAATGGCTACCAGTAAACTAATGAGGACACAGGTCACACTACACAGTATCCCAACCCCATGAACCTCTCTAGTTTCCACTTATTCACTGATTTGAGGAATTTGACATGCATTCAGGTTCATCCCAGTGACTAATTTCCCTGCATTTCTGACATTCCCAGAATGGTGACATACTGTACATACTGTACAGAACCCAGTTAACAGGGCAACATTGGCACCCAGCCTACCTCTGCCAGCCTCACGCGACAAAAGCCACAGCGAGCACAGAGAGCACACGCTGCACACAGACGCGTGCACACACACACACATACAGACGAAGCTGACACAAGGCACATTGGCCAGGCTGTATGTGGCGACTGCTGTTAGAAGGGCATTGTTGCTGGCCAGGCTTACACTGGGCCTAGGGCTCCAGGGGACTGGGGGGGGGGAGACTGAGAGAAGGGAGGCCCAACACAGGGGGCCTTGCACTGTGTCACGGATCCCCCCCGGTACTGCTGCTCATTCTGTTCACCAGTTCCTGGAGGTCTACGTCACCGACTTTCTAGGCTTCCATGAACGGGATTCATTATCATCAACCCCGGACTGTCTTGTCTGATTGCACAATCCTGGTTCCCATCCCCCTTGATTAGTATGTTATATAGGTGCCCTCTGTTCCCTCTGTCTTTTGTCGGTTATTGTTCCCATGTCCGTTGGTGGTGTGAGCACCTATGCGTTGGTGCAGCTGTTATGCTGCGGGCTTTATATATCGCACCCGTGGCGTTCAGCGAGGTTTACCCTCGCTCTTTTGTTTGGGTACGGCCCAGGGTTTTTGTATGCGTGTTTGTTTTTGGCTGTATTTAAAAAATAAAAAAAAACGATTGTGTACTCCTGCGCCTCTTTCCAAATCCTTTATACCAGCGCGACACACAGAGTGTCCCCCTGAGCCAGGTTCCTTGACCAACCACAGAAGAGTAGAGGACACACTGAGAGCTATACTGTGGCGTGCTCTTTGAAAACAAGGGAGAATGCTAACATCCTATGTGTTATGATTTCCCTGGACATCACATAGTATTACCGGCCCGGAAACGTGTCCGTGTGCATGTTTGCGGGAAAGGTCATGGGGTCATAAGCAGGGGATGACTGCTGCACTGACTCCATGATGCAGTTATACACGGCTTCACAGGGATACACTACGGTACGATAAAGAACCACGACTAGAACTACGTGCCGACCTACAATAGGTATAAAAGAAGACGGGCTGTTATAGAAATCAAGGCTAATGTCACTGTGTGAAATGAACATTGGACTGTGTTTGTGTGTTGAACCTGCTCGCTTACAGAGCCTGGTGGATCTAAGACTAGCCTCCCAGTCCAGCAATATTTAGATGGATTTCCTGGTGTCGATGGTTTGTGTCTCAAATAGAACAAAAAGGGTCAAATGGATCGGCCAAATGCTAAGAGATGTCTTTTCTTTGGTAAAACCATGTCAATTTCATCTCCCAAATGTTTGAGGTGGGGAGTGAAATATGTCTCGAATTCAAATACCCAGTTTTACAAATCTCGATAGTGAACCTGCAGTCCTGCTCCACATACTGGGGGGGGAAAGCAGTCTCACTTAATACCTCAACCCTTTATGAGAACCAGGCTGCCTGGTCACATGAATTTGGCAGCTGCATTTGTGTGGAGACAAAGTGAATGCCTCCAGGGTGATACTGTGCAACTGCACGGCTCAGGATTAGAGCCCAAATGGCCTCTGGTTAATACGAATGGAGCCAACCAGGGGTATCGATGACATGCGAGCAGATTCAGTACAACCTCCATATCCAAACAGGCAAAGTGCAGCAATTCTGGCTGCGATACTGTGGGTGCAGCATCCATTATGCTGATGTTATTTATTGGCTTCCTGTAAAGTATCAAACATAGGCCGGCGTTTGTGTTTCCAGTTTGGGGAAGCAAATGTTCACCATAGAAATGCACCTTTACAATGAAGCATTCCACGCATCATCACATTTAAACACTTACCTACTATTCGCAATGTAATAAGTAGATTCGATAATCATCATTTAAGGCTAATAATATAACTCTCACTGTTCACAAAAAAGGACCGGTCGGTGTATGCCTGAGAGAGTATTGCATAGAGTAGGCTAAGGCTATATGCTATATGAGATATGTTTCTTCTTTCTTTGCACATGACTTTTTTAAATTTTATTTTATAAACACATTTCACGTTATAAAACTGGAGACATTAGCAGAACCTTTTCTTTAATACGATAAATGACATGGTAGCCCACGCTACACTGTTGACACTGACAAACAGATCAATATAATAGGCCTATGGGAGTGGGAGACAAGTATTGTCTACTGCCCGGAGAAAAATAATTGTCCCAAAACAAACTTGACACCGACCCAACAATGATAAAGAATGAATATGCGCAGTGCGCAGTGTACTCACCCGGGATTAGGCCGATGCTCTCCGCTGGTACCAATAACATAATATACTGTTGAATTTTGATCAACTATAACACAGATTTGAGTATTTTCATTGTCTTCTTTACAGCAACAGCCATTTCCTTTCCAAACTATAGTTTCCCCACCATTGTATTTTGAAATATTGCGATATGCTTGGCTGGGCCTCTCTACTATTCACTGACAGTCACAATCATATATTTTGTATTTGCCTCGCACGCTGCCCAAATTGTGCACGCTATCTTTCCTTCCGACTGTAGGCAATGAGATATAAAACAATCCACAACAGAAGCTAATGATCCTCTGAGGCCAAATCATGCTTTAGTAGCCTATTTGAATGATTTAATTGATTTCTGTATAGACGGGAGTTAGGCTATATAAGGCTATATAATATTTCAATTTACTTTAGGGAAAGCTGCCCTTAGATTCATGGACGCGCCGGCTATGGTGCCATGCACAATTAAGAGCAGTGTTGTATACTGTACTTGTATCCCAGTGTAGTGTTTTGTGAGATGGGTTAGTGTTCTTGACTGGTGTATGGTTTCTCTTTGGTGAGTGTCAGAACAGGAACGTGCGAAAGAAAGAAAGACCTAGATGGACATCAAGACATGAAGAATATCCTACCAGATATCCTACCAGCACCATGAAAAAAAAGTAGTCATCTCTTTCACTCCTTCACCCTTCATTTTTTCATCGACTCCACTTTTCTATTTGTCATGCCACTAATCCTCTACCAATCTCGCTCCATTTTCCTCTCCATCTTGCCATTGCCCTCCTTTCTCCGCCACCTTGTCTGACAGTTTATCCTCATCCCTCTGCCCTTGCCCTCATTCCTGTCTCTCTCTTGTCATTTTTCTCTCTTCCTTGTCTCCTTCCTTCCTTCTTATCTCCCCCCCATTTCTCCTCAGACTCTCTGTCCCTTCCTTCTTATCTCCACCCCCCCCCCATTTCTCCTCAGACTCTCTGTCCCTTCCTTCTTATCTCCCCCATTTCTCCTCAGACTCTCTGTCCCTTCCTTCTTATCTCCACCCCCCCCCCCCATTTCTCCTCAGACTCTCTGTCCCTTCCTTCTTATCTCCACCCCCCCCCATTTCTCCTCAGACTCTCTGTCCCTTCCTTCTTATCTCCACCCACCACCCCCATTTCTCCTCAGACTCTCTGTCCCTTCCTTCTTATCTCCACCCCCCACCCCCATTTCTCCTCAGACTCTCTGTCCCTTCCTTCTTATCTCCACCCCCACCCCCATTTCTCCTCAGACTCTCTGTCCCTTCCTTCTTATCTCCACCCCCCCCCCCCCATTTCTCCTCAGACTCTCTGTCCCTTCCTTCTTATCTCCCCCCCCCCCCCCCCCCCATTTCTCCTCAGACTCTCTGTCCCTTCCTTCTGTCCCTCTCCCTTAAAGGCATCTGCTTACGTCCCACCCGAAACCGTTTGTACATGTTTTATGACACCGTTTTTGGACATTTTTGTCCGTTTTGGTTTCCGGCAAGGTTTTTTCCCCGTGTTTTTTTTCAAGCCGAAGTTTAATAGCCGAAGTCTACGCCCCTTCGTCAGTGATTAGTCAACAGTAGGGATTCTTCAATGGTTGAGAGAATGAAAAGAGTGTGAAATGCTGTCGTCAAGGCAAAAGGTGGCTACTTTGAAGAATCTGAAATATAAAATATAGTTTGATTTGTTTAACACCTTTTTGGGTTACTACATGATTCCATACGTGTTATTTCATAGTTTTGATGTCTTCACTATTATTCTACAATGTAGAAAATAGTCCAAATAAATAAAAACACTTGAATGAGTAGGTGTGTCCAAACATTTGACTGGCACTCTATATACACAAACTGTTTCAGATGGTAAGCATGTGGTCACCTTTACTCTCCCCCCTATACCCATACCCATCGCTCTCTCTCTCTCTTTCTCTCCTTCTCTTGCTCCCTCTCTCTCTCTTTCTTTCTTTCCATCTCACCTCCCCAGTGTGGGTAGTCTGAGTTGATCCTAGGCAGGCGACAGCTGGAATGACAGACAGACATGGGAGGGGGCACGGGGGAGCGAGGGATGGAGATAAGGGGGTGAGTAGGGGATGGCTTGCTGGGTACATGGGGGGGGCTTTGTCGGCAGGGCTGTGATCTGTAGTGAAGTGTAAACGGAGTCCCACCCCACAGACTGGCCCTGAGGGGCGGGGGTAGTGACTGTATCAAAGACCTCTATTGGAGTAGAAGGATAATAGAGCCCTTTGCACTCTCACATTGGCTCACAGCCATGCCAATCATTCTACCTGGTTGGCTCACAGCCACGTCTGTCACCTAAACTTTTAGCCAGCCCAAAACCCTCTTCTCAGAAATCCCTCTTGTCACCATGTAGAAATTCCCAAAGAGGAAATCTTGCAACCTATTTCTTGAAGAATGTTTTTCCGTCTGGAAATTCAACTGAGGTGGGCAATTGCAGGCAGAACACACTCCAGTCATAAGGTCCTGTCCCTAGTGAGGAGGAGGAGGAGGACAGTCGAAACATGCCACGCTGCCTGAGCAGCTTCATCGCAGGGGCTGTTTAATCTGCAGGACGGCGGTGGATAGTGCTCTGCCCTGTTAGACTAGTGGACCCAGCAGGTATCAGAGTGGTGTCTGTGTGTGTGGAGGGCTGGGAGGGATGCCGGGGTGCAGGGGTCTTTGTGTAGCGGGGGGGGGGGGTTGATTTGTTGGAGGCAACAGCTGTTCCACCCTGCAGGCTACACCTGTTCCTCTGTGGACAGAAACAGAGAGAGGGAGATGAGAAGGGGTGAGTGAGAGGCGTAGAGAGAGAGAGAGGGGCGGAGGGAGAGAGGTGGGGGACTGAGAGGAAGGAAAGAGGGAGCGGGAGAGATTAACTAAGAGAAATACTTGAATTTGTTTTGTTTTTATTAAACCGTTATTTAACTAGGAAAGTCCATAAGGAACAAATTCTTAGTTACAATGAAAGCCTACCAAGAGGCAAAAGGCATCCTGCGGGGACAGGGGCTGGGATTAAAATAAAAATGTAGGACAAAACACACATCACGACAAGAGAGACACCACAACACTACGTAAAGAGAGACCTAAGACAACAACACAACGTGGCAGCAACACATGACAATACAGCATGGTAGCAACACAACATGACAACAACACAGTAGCAACACAACATGGCAGAGGCACAACATGGTACAAACATTGTTAGGCACAGACAACAGCACAAAGGGCAAAAAGGTAGAGACAACAATACATCACACTAAACAGCCACAACTGTCAGTAAGAGTGTCCATGATTGAGTCTTTGAATGAAGAGATTGAGATAAAAGTGTCCAGTTCGAGTGTTTTTTGCAGCTTGCGACTGGAACGAGCTGCAAAAAACACTCAAACTGAACTGAAAAGAGGAGCGACCCAGGGATGTGTGGGCTTTGGGGACCTTTAACAGAATGTGACTGGCAGAACGGGAGGATGAGGGTTGTATGTGGAGGAGGAGGGCTGCAATAGATATCTCAGATAGGGGGGAGTGATGCCTAAGAGGGTTTTTATAAATAAGCAACAACCAGTGGGTCTAGTGTCAGGTATACAGAGATTACAGAGGAGTATAGAGTGCAGTGTGTCCTATGAGGAGCATTGGTGGCAAATCTGATGGCCGAATGGTAAAGAACATCTAGCCGCTTGAGAGCACCCTTACCTGCCTTCTCTCTAAATTACGTCTTTGTAATCTAGCTTGGGTAGGATGGTCATCTGAATCAGGGTTAGTGTGGCAGCTGGGTTGAAAGAGGAGAGATTACGATAGAGGAAACCAAGTCTAGATTTCACCTTAGCTTGCAGCTTGGATATGTGCTGAGAGAAGGACAGTGTACCATCTAGCCATACTCCCAAGTACTTATTTGATGTGACTACCTGAAGCTATAAACCCTCCGAGGTATTAATCACACCAGTCGGGGTGGGGGAGTGGAGGTGGGGGTCCTAATGTTGAGCCCTTCCTGAACTACACTATACTACACAAAAGTATGTGGACACCCCTTCAAATTAGTGGATTCGACTATTCCAGCCAGACCGGCTGCTGACAGGTGTATAAAAATCGAGCACACAGCCATACAAACTCCATAGACGAACATTGGCAGTAGAACGGCCTTACAGCAGAGCTCAGTGACTTTCAATGCTGCACCGTCACAGAATGCTAACTTTCCAACAAGTCAGTTCATCCAATTTCTACCGTGCTAGAGCTGCCCCGGTCAAAGTTCTGTTGTTGTGCATTGGAAACATCTAGGAGCAACAACGGCTCAGCCGCGTAGTGGTAGGCCACACAAGCTCACAGAACGGGACCACCGAGTGCTGAAGAGCGTAGTGCGTAAAAATCGAATGTCCATGGCCGAGCAGCCGCACGCAAGTCTAAGTTGCGTTCTCTGGAGTGACGAGTCACGCTTCTCCATCTGGCAGTCCGATTGACAAATCTGGGTTTGGCGGATGCCAGGAGAACGCTCTCTGCCCCAATGCATAGTGCCAACTGTAAAGTTTGGTGGAGGAGGAATAATGGTCTGGGTCTGTTTTTCATGATTCGGGCTAGGCCCCTTAGTTCCAGTGAAGGGAAATCTTAACCCTACAGCATACAACGACAGTCTAGAAGATTATGTGCTTCCAACTTTGCACAAAGCGAGGTCCATACAGAAATGGTTTGTCGAGATCGGAATAACTTTGATGGCCTGCACAGAGCCCTGACCTCAACCCAATTGAACACCTTTGGGATGAATTGGAACGCTGACTGCAAGCCAGGCCTAATCGCCCAACATCAGTGCCCGACCTCACTATTGCTCTTGTGGCTAAATGGAAGCAAGTCCCCGCAGCAATGTTTCAACATCTCTTGGAAAGCCTTCCCAGAAGAGTGCAGGCTGTTAAAGCAGCAAGGGGGAACCAACTCCATACTAATTCCCATGATTTTGGAATGAGATATTCGAGGAGCAGGTCTCCACATATTTTTGGTAATCTAGTGTATGTTGTTGATGTAAATTGAGAAGAGCATGGCGTACTCCCTTGGTGACAGGCAGTAGCTGAGACAGCAGATGTTCTGACTTGACACACTGCACTCTTTGGGAGAGGTTGTTAGCAAACCAGGCCAAAGACCCTCAGAGATAACAATACTCCTTACCCGACCCACAAGAATGGAATGGTCTTGGCCAAGTCAATAAAAATAGCAGCACAATATTGCTTCGAATCAATGGCAATGGTGACATTATTTAGGACATTTAAGGTTGCAGTGACACATCCATAACTATCAGGAATCAAGGTAATACCCAGATGCAGACGAATTGACAATGGTCTAATATTCCAACAGGGGCAGGCAATAGACAGGTAAAGGCAGGCAGGAGTCAGTAAACCAGAGGTGGGGCAACTGTACCGAACGGCAGGCAGGCTCAGGCAGAGTGGTCAGGCAGGTGGGCTCAGAGTCAGGACAGGCAATGGTCAAAACCAGGAGGGCGAGAAAAAGAGAGACTGGGAAAAGCAGGAGCTGAGAACAAAACGCTGGTGGACCTGAAAAACAAGATGAACTGGCAAAGGACAAACAGAGAACACAGGTATAAATACACAGGGGTTAATGGGGAACATGGGCGACACCTGGAGGGTGGTGGAGACAATTACAAGGACAGATGAAACAGATCAGAGTGTGACAATAACCTGAGTGGAAACCAAATTGCACACCAGAGAGAATACTATAAACATCAAGAAAGCCAGTCAGTTGATTATTTTCAATTATTCCAACACTTTTGACAAACAGGGCAAGATAGAAATTGGCCTATAACAGTTAGGATCAGCTTGAGCTCACCCTTTAAATAAAGGATGCACCATGGATGCCTTCCAAGCACTGGGAACCTCCCCAGAGAGGAGCCACGGGTTACAAAGGTGAGAGATAGGCTCGGCGATGATAGGGGCTGGAACCTTAAAGAAGAAAGGATCTTAACCATCTGACCCATATATTTTTTGGGGGGTCAAGTCTAAGGAGCTCCTTTAGCATCTCAGACCGACTGCAGAGAGAAACTTTGTAGCGGGGCAGGGAAAAAAGAGGGAGGAGCATCAGGGCTAGTTGCATTAGAAGGGCTGGGAGATGAGGAAGTGTTGGACGTGCAAGGAATCTTGGCATAATGAATGTGTGATTAAAGAGCTCAGCCATGTGCTTCTTGTTAGTATTAAGGACAGGAAGAGATGGGGAGGAAGTTAGAAGTGAAAGAGAGGTTGGAGGAAAAGAAAGTGAGGGGAGGGAAAGATAGAGAGAGAGGAATGGAGGGATGAGGACAGAGTAGGAGGGGGAAGAGGAGCATAGGGAGGTCCAGATCAGTGAGGCCACTGTTGACTAATTGTGTTGTCAAATCTACCTAGTTCTCCCAGGCTCATCTCTCCATCTGTCTCAGCTCCTTTCCTTAGCTTCCTGTCTGACAGAGCACGACCTCTGCCCTGGTTACCATAACAATTGAGGTTGATAACCCTGCACATTAAAGTCACCCCACACCAAAGTAAAGTAGACTAACTGGTTAAGCTGTGTAGCAAATCAATGCTAATAGTCCGGGTAGCCATTTGATTAGCTGTTCGGCAGTCTTATGGTTTGGGTGTAGAAGCTGTTAAGAAACCTTTTGGACCTAGACTTGGTGCTCCGGTATCGCTTTTTGTGCTGTAGCAGAGACAACAGTCTATGACTCGGGTGGCTGGAGTCTTGGGCAATTTTTAGGGCTCTGACACCGTCTGGTATAGAAGTCCTGGATGGCAGGAAGCTTGGCCCCAGTAATGTACTGGGCCGTACCCACTACCCTCGCTAGCGTCTTGCACTCGGAGGCCGAGCAGTTGCCATACCAGGCGGTGATGCAACCAGTCAGGATGCTCTAGATGGTGCAGCTGTAGAACTTTCTGAGGATCTGATTGACCCAAGCCAAATATTTTCAGTGTCCTTGCGGGAGAATAGGCGTTGTTGTGCCCTCTTCACGACTGTGTTGGTGTGTTTGGACCATGATAGTTTGTTGGTGATGTGGACACCAAGGAACTTCCCATTTAATAGTAATAGTTACCCATATATAAATGTATATGATCGCTGCATTATATACAGTAATAAGCGTTTTAGTCTTGTCTCCCTCCCCTCCACCTCCAATGTGTATCAGCCACCTGTACTTACCATAACCTGTTGTCATGACTAACCTTAACAAAGCGGACACCCAGTTTTGGTAAACATTTGAGGGATGGGGCTTTAGAAATGTAACCGCTCTCAAAATCATAGGCAGAGCTATGGATAAAAATAATCAAAATGATGGGTGTGGAAAATCGCAAAATGGATGTAGAAATTGCAGATTGCCTCTTTAAGTCCCTGAGGTTAAGTCTCCACGGTTAGTCTTTATCTGTCCTCTATGTAAAGAGTGACTCACAACATTCCTCTGCTCTCCTTTGAGGGTCAGGGTCCAGTGGCTGGGGATGGAGGGATCGAAGGAAAGAACGGGGGGGTGGTTATGTCTGGGCTGTGGCGGAGGAAGGTAATGGAAACTCGATGGCACTTCGTTGATGTTGATGGCACTTTGTGGTTTTTTGAGTGCCAGTTACTGACGTCAACATTAATGCCATGCAACACGGGAATACTTGACCTCTTTGTGAATAATATGTATGTGTTGTTTTTCAAGCTTAGCTACAGTAGATGTGTAAACATTTCAATATTTTGTATAAGTTATCAGTGTGGTTACACTGTGAAATGCTGCGCTGGAGCTGAAAACATGGTGACAACATGAGAGCTAGTGGAGAGCAGGTGGCTCTGCTTTGATCACAGATATCTGTACACATTCTCCCTCTCTCGCTCCCAAGCTCAGTGAGATACACAGACACAAACACTCGCACGCTCCAACATATTCACACACCGCTACGTGGAGCGCACATACTGTAGTCGAACACCAAAATCAAAGTAGTGTCAACTCAAACACACACATGGACTCTGACGGATACAGACACCCTCAGTTTCACATGCAAACAGACGCACAACATTCATGCCTCTCTCACACTCTCTGCCTCCCTCTCTCTCTTTCTCTGCCTCTTTTACTCTCTCCATCTTTCACAGGCACTCACCGACGCACGTACGCACGCACACGCGCACGCGCGCGCGCACACACACACACACACACACACACACACACACACACACACACACACACACACACACACACACACACACACACACACACACACACACACACACACACACAGAGCCCAGCCAGCCCTGGGGAGACAGCTGTCCCTCACAGAGAGAGAGACAGTGGTATTGAAATAGAAAAAGAGAGCTGGGGGACGACAATGGCTTATTATCATTGTCATCAGCCATCCATTATTCCCTGTCCCTCAGATTAGACTTGGGTGGAAGCTATACACTCACACACACACACATGTGAAACATACAGACACATGCACACACGAACACAAATGTGCATGTTGACGAATAGACTGGCGATATTTACCATTTTAGAAGACTCTCTTATCTCTTGCAACTTAAAAGTAGTGAGTTCGTACATTTTCCCCTACTGGTCCCCTGTGGAAATCAAACCCACAATCCTGGCGTTACAAGTGCAATGCTCTACCAAATGAGCCGCCAACTATTGGCTAAGTCCTTTTGTGACATACTGTACAGTGCCTTCAGAAAGTATTCACACCCTTTGAATTTTCCACATTTTGTTGTGTTACAGTCTGAATTGTAATATATATATATATATTTGTCCCTGGCCTATACACACATACCCCATAAGGGTCAAAGTGGAATTATGATTTTAAACGTTTATTCTAGTTAATGAAAAGCTGATATGTCTTAAGTCAATAAGTATTCAACGCCTTTGTTATGGCAAGTTTATATAAGTTCAGGATTAAAAATGTGCTTAACAAGTCACATAATAAGTTGCATGTACTCACTCTGTGTGCAATAATACTGTTTAAGTTATTAAATACACTTTGGATGGTGTATCAATACACCCAGTCACCACAAAGATACAGGCATCCTTCCCAACTCAGTTGCCGGAGAGAAAGGAAACCGCTCAGGGATTTCACCATGAGGCCAATGGTGACTTTAAAACAGTTACAGAGTTTAATAGCTGTGATAGGAGAAAACTATCCACAATGCTAACCTAATTAACAGTGAAAAGAAGGAAGCCTGTGCATAATAAAACAAATATTCCAAAACATGCATCCTGTTTGCAACAAGGCACTAAAGTAATGCTGCAAAAAAATTAGCTGCCAAGAGTTGCTACCAAGAAGACAGTGAATGTTCCCGGGTTACAGTTTTGACTTAAATCTACTCGAAAATCTATGGCAAGACCTAAAAATGGTTGTCTAGCAATGAGCAGCAACCAATTTGACAGAGCTTGAAGGTTTTTGAAAAGAACATGGGCCAATGTAACGTACTCCACGTGTGGAAAGCTCTTCGAGACTTACCCAGAAAGACTCACAGCTGTAATCGCTGCCAAGATGTTTCTGCAAAGTGTTGACTCAAGGGTGTGAATACTTATGTAAAAGAGATATTTCTATATTTCAATTTCAATAAATTAGCAAAAATGTCTATAAAAACATGTTTTTACTTTGCCATTATGGGATATTGTGTGTCGTTGGGTGAGAAATAAAATCTATTTAATCCATTTTGAATACAGGCTGTGACACAACAACATGTGGAGGAAGTCAAGGGGTATGAATACTTTCTTGAAGGCTCTGTATACAGTATGTTATCATGCCATTGAACCCAGCACATTGTTGATTGACCTAAAAGGAAATGTCAGAATGCTGTTTGATGAATAGTGGTCGGCATCGGGAGATTAAGAAAAGCCCATGATGTGGTGAAATCTTGATCAATTGAAGACTCAACATATACTACATGTACTGTGCTTGACATTACCTTTTGATTGCGTGTGCTTGGACATTAGCTGCCTGTAGGCATATAATGAGTCTCAGAGGCACACCTGTTTCACGTGAGCCAGGTGTGTGTGTGTGTGTGTGTGTGTATGTGTGTGTGTGTGTGTGTGTGTGTGTGTGTGTGTGTGTGTGTGTGTGTGTGTGTGTGTGTGTGTGTGTGTGTGTGTGTGTGTGTGTGTGTGTGTGTGTGTGTGTGAGAGAGAGAGAGTGTGCGTGTGCTTAAACAAAGACTCAGCTGTGTGCTGTGCCTCTCCCCGCCTCCCTTTGCATACGCCTGTCGATAAGCAAGTACAATCCCCTCCTCTCTCCCAGCACTGTGGACTGTGTACACCAAATATTTCCATAGCCAGCCCTCATGCGGAAATGAAGGAGGAAGTGCATGGAGAGGAGAGGACAGGAGAGAGCAGAAAGGCCAATGCTGGGAGTTCAACAGGAAAAGCCAACTCACCTATGTCACCCAGAGACTTTGAAACGGTTGCAACATCGTATGGAAATTCTCAGAACGGACGTGCTGGGCACAGTGCATAATGTCGGTGAGACCTGAACACTGCTCTGACCAAACCTTTTGTCAATGGGGCTACATGTTGAGTGTAGACCCGAGGAAAATACAGGTTGATGACAGA
Source organism: Oncorhynchus masou masou (assembly GCF_036934945.1). Classification (NCBI taxonomy): domain Eukaryota; kingdom Metazoa; phylum Chordata; class Actinopteri; order Salmoniformes; family Salmonidae; genus Oncorhynchus; species Oncorhynchus masou. The sequence continues at coordinate 52,898,762 of NC_088224.1, read as the reverse complement.
TATGGCCCATAGCCTATTAGAGGAATATGGCCAGATGACTAGGGTCACATACTGGCTGATGATCCCCAGGTTGCACTGCCCTTGAATCACACACTTAACCTGAATTGTTTTTGTCAATAACCACACCTACTATCAATGTATGTGATGGTGCGCTGTGTGCTGTGCGCTGTGTGCTGTGCGCTGTGTGCTGTGCGCTGTGTGCTGTGCGCTGTGCTTTGGATAAGGGCCTCTGTTGGAGGACAGAGAGTAGTAGAGTTAGTGGTATGCATGTCACACTCAAACTATCTCTCCCTTCTCTCCACCTACCCCCCCCCCCCCTTCTGTCTGTCACTCTTTCCCCACACCCTTCCCTCCACCTATTCACCCCCCCCCCCCCCACCTCTCCTTCCCCCTTTCTCCTCAGTCCTGATCCTGGAGCCCATTGAGAGGGAGGATCTGGGTGGCAGGACCCTGAAGATCACAGATTTTGGCCTGGCACGGGAGTGGCACCAGACCACCAAGATGAGTGCGGCGGGCACCTACGCCTGGATGGCCCCCGAGGTCATCAAACTCTCCCTGTTTTCCAAGAGCAGCGACGTCTGGAGGTACAACACTCTGTCATGTAAACTGTACAGGTTTTTTTGTTACTGTGGGACATGTAGTACACACAGCATGGTGCAGATGCAACACCCACAGTCAGTAGCTAGTGTCCTTATTCTTTAAATACTTCCACCATTGATACCCTCAGAGGCAAATGACATTCGCCATGTATAGTAGGTAACATAAAGGGTGTGTTGAGTTAATATATGAATAGCCTGTACAATCATGACAAGTGCCTGTGACAAGTGCCCCCCCCCCCTGTCTCTCTCTCCTCAGTTTCGGGGTGTTGCTATGGGAACTGCTGACAGGAGAGGTTCCGTACCGGGAAATAGATGCGCTGGCCGTGGCGTACGGAGTGGCCATGAACAAACTGACCCTGCCCGTACCGTCCACCTGTCCCGAGCCCTTCGCACTCCTGCTGGCAGGTAGGAACCAAGATGGCTGCCTGTCAGCCCAGTTTCACCTGTGGAGTAGAGCAAAGTTGGTTGCCTGTCAGGACAGGTTCGCGTGCAAAGATGATTGCCTGTCAACCCAGTTTCACTTATTGATTAGAACCAAGATGGTTTCCTGTCAGCCCAGTTTCACTTATCGATGAGAGCCAAGATGGCTTCCTGTCAGCCCAGTTTCACGTCTATTATTGTTGGAGGTCAGAGTGAGAGTAGGTTCACCTCTCAGTCAGCAAACTGGTGATTTTATAGTCTCTTGCTCCACTTCTTTCTCCACTATTTCCATGCATCCCTAATGCTCTTTCTCTCTTCATCCCTCTCTCCCTCTCCTCCGTCTTATCCCTGTTCATCCTTTAATCTCTCCTTTGTCACCCCTCTCTACTGTGTCTGCTCTCTGTTTACTCCTGTCTCTCCTCTCTTTCCTCTCCCCTTTCTTTTTCCCTCTGCCCATTCCAACGACTTGAAATATTATCTGTCTGTCTATAAGCAATTGTTTGGGATCTGAGGGCAAGTGGTGCCACAGAGCACTGTGGTCTGTTCAGTGGTGGAGGTGGAGGGGAGACGTGCACAACTGAAAGACAACCGCTGTACTTTGTTGTTTGGGAATTTACATGAAAGTTATTTTTACTCAACCTCCTCTCCCCATCCTCAGAGTCCTGGAGCCCAAACCCCCGCAGTCGCCCGTCCTTCACTAATATCCTGATGCGTCTGCTGGCCATCGAACAGTCGGCCATGTTTCAGATGCCCCTGGAGTCCTTCCACTCTCTGCAGGAGGACTGGAGGCTGGAGATCCAGCAGATGTTTGACGAGCTCAGGGCCAAGGAGAAGGTGAGAGGAGCCGACACGGTCAGGTGGGAATGTTGTCACTATCCCCCTCAAAAGTGCAGGTTGCAAAGTGCTGTTGCCTTGGCAATGTGAGGATCTTCGACAGGGTGTTAATGTTGCTGTAACATTACATCTACATGTTTGTTCCAAATGCTCCCATTTTCCTTGACTTGCCCCTCTTCTCTCCTGTAGGAGTTGCGTTCCTGGGAGGAGGCGTTGGCTCGTGCGGCCGAGGAGCAGAGGGAGCAGGAGGAGCAGCTGAAGAGGAGAGAGCAGGAGCTGGCTGAGAGAGAGATCGATATCGTGGAGCGTGAACTCAACATCATCATCCACCAGATGTACCAGGAGAAGCCCAGGGTCAAGAAGCGCAAGGGCCACTTCAAAAAGAGCAGACTACTCAAACTGGGCCGAGACAGCAACAGCATCAGTCTGCCCTCTGGTGGGTGGTGGCAGATATTGCACCCAAACATTTATCCTATTATTTGAATAGGGCATCATTATTTTTTCTTTCTATCCTTATTAGGATAGCAAAATTCTGGTAACTTTTCCAAAATCCACAGGTTTTCAAGAAATACCAGTTGAAGGATTCCCAGCTTTTTTTTGCTTATTCCCTCCTGATTCCGGGAATCTTCCAACCAGGACTTCTGTTAAAACCAAGCATTTTTGGAACTTTGTCTCTAATTCCTCCCTGTTTTGTCCACACACAGGTTTCGAGCATAAGATCACAGTGCAGGCGTCTCCGAGCGTGGATAAGAGGAAGCCCCAGGGCAGTGAGAGCACCACACCTCCAGCCAGCCCAGGGGTCATACCCCGCCTCAGGGCCATACGACGTGAGTTGATCTGTGGGGGGGGGGGAGACAGGGACAGGGGTTGAGGGGGACTGGAGGACAGAGGACACACCAAAAGTTAATACCAATTATTCAATTGTGAGGGACGGTATTGTGTCAATATAATCCCAAATTGGGGATTCCCTCCCTGGATCTTGTGTGCAAGTGACTACATTTTGTTACGCTCACTGCACATCAGGAATTTGATTTGCTGTGTTATAACGACAACACCTGTGTCACTGTGGCCCTCAGTGACGCCCAGCGATGGCAATAAGACATGGGGCCGCAGTGCCGTGTGTAAGAAGGAGGACCTGGCAGCTAGCAAAAAGAAGGGACGCACCTGGGGCCCCAGCTCCACCCTCCAGAGAGAGAGACTGGGCGGAGAGGACAGGTAACAGTCATGGTCCGAAAACAGCCCCTTGTTAGCTCCATTCTCCTACTTGCCTGCTAACCTTTCTGATTTTTGCATTTGCATATTCGAATAATCTGAACATTATTCTGGCGAGTGTTTGGTGTATGGTATCAGTAAACAGTATTGACCCAATCTTCTTTCGTCTTGCAGGTTGAAGTCGTTAGGTGACGGATGCAAGGTGTGGTCCTCTAGTGCCCCGAATCTGGGCAAGTCTCCAAAACACGCCCCCATGACCGCCGGCTTCTCCAGCCTCAATGAAATGGGTGAGTCTCTGCGTTTATCACTATTTCTGCAACAGAAAAGAGATAGTAAAACATACTATGGATACAAAATCAGTTAGACTCTTGATTGATTGAAACGCCTTGTTCTCCCTCTCACACTTTCTTATCTCTCGCTTTCTCTCTCTTTCTCCCTCGCTCTCTCTCTGACAGAGGAGCACTGTGAGTTGGAGGAGTCGCCCAGGTCTCTGATGCCCCCAGAGACCAGCAGTAACGGGTCTGTGGAGGAGGGAGGCCCCCCGTGTGGCGGGCTGGGGCCCGGGCTGGGGCCTGCTGGGCTAGGGAGCGGGATGGGTTACCAGGACTCTCTGCGGCGCTGCAGCCAGAGGAAGAAGAGCGACCTGCTGTTACTGGGCTGTGCCTCAATACTGGCCTCTGTAGGTCTGGGGCTGGACCTGCTACAGCTGGGGAAACTACAGGTAATGGAGGGAGGGAAGAAGGGAGGAAGGGAGGAAGGGAGGAGCAGGAAAGGGGTCTGTGGACAAAATGACCCAAACCATGGCAAAAAAACAAGTCAATCCTGCCACATGGTGTAGAGACTATCTTAATACATGGAATAATGGTTTTATACTCTACACCTGGGAGTTGACAAGGTCTGGTATGCATGTCAGTTGACATTATACAACCTTAGATTGTACAGTAGAAGAACTGACCAGTTTCCATGTGTGTGTGTGTCTAGGTCCAACAGGACGAGCAGGACCTTAGAGAGGAGCAGCGCAAGAAAAAGGACAGCATTTTCCAGCGAACGGGTCGTTTCCGTCGCAGCACCTCTCCCCCGAGCCGCGCCCTGTCCCTCTCGCTGTCCCGCCGCCGCGACTCCACTCTCCCCTGCACGGACCCCTCTCCCTCCGTCACCCTCCTCTCCCTCTCCTCCCTCTCAGACTGCAACTCCACCAAATCTCTCCTTCCCTCGGACCTTGAGGACTTGGCGTTGACCCCCGGAGTGGGCTTCTCCCTCCCCATGGCGAACCCTGTCCCCGCCCTTAACCCCCTCCTGGATCTGAGGGCAGAGAGCTTCAAGAGGGAGCCCAACCAGTCACTCACGCCCACCCACGTGTCTGCAACCATGAACAGGGGGCACAGACGCACCCCCTCTGATGGGGCGTTACGCCCCCGCGCCCAAACCCTAGGGCACCGCAGGACCCCCTCGGACGGCAGCATGCCCATGCCGCCCCCACCGGGGCCCCGCATCCTCCCCCTACATGCAGGTGAGTATGTTGGGAAAACATGATGTCACTATGAGCTTTTAATTGAAGAACAGGAAGCAACACAATGTGTACAAAACATTAAGGACATCTGCTCTTTCCATGACATAGACTGACCGGGTGAATCAAATCAAATCAAATTGTATTTGTCACATGTGCCGAATACAACAGGTGTAGACCTTACAGTGAAAAGCCCTTAACCAACTATTGAGTTCAGAAAAAGAGGTGTAAAGAAAGTATTTACTAAAATAATCTGGAGTAAAAAAGAAAGAAAGAAAGAAAGAAAGAAAGAAAGAAAGAAAGAAAGAAAGAAAGAAAGAAAGAAAGAAAGAAAGAAAAAGAAAATAAACAAATAATTAAGGAGAAACAATAAAATAACAGTAGCGAGGAATTATACAGGGGGTACCGGTACAGAGTCAATGTGCGGGGGCACAGGTTAGTTGAGATACTTGAGGTAATATGTACAGTACATATGCAGTTGAAGTCGGAAGTTTACATACACCTCAGCCAAATACATTTAAACTCAGTTTTTCACAATTCCTTACATTTAATCTGAGTAAAAATTCCCTGTCTTAGGTCAGTTAGGATCACCACTTTATTTTAAGAATGTGAAATGTCAGAATAATAGTAGAGAGAATTATTTATTTCAGCTTTTATTTCTTTCATCACATTCCCAGTGGGTCAGAAGTTCACATACACTCAATTAGTATTTGGTACCATTGCCTTTAAATTGTTTAACTTGGGTCAAACATTTTGGGTAGCCTTCCACAAGCTTCCCACAATAAGTTGGGTGAATTTTGGCCCATTCCTCCTGACAGAGCTGGTGTACCTGAGTCAGGTTTGTAGGCCTCCTTGCTCACACATGCTTTTTCAGTTCTGCCTACAATTTTTTTTATAGGATTGAGGTCAGAGCTTTGTGATGGCCACTCCAATACCTTGACTTTGTTGTCCTTAGGCCATTTTGCCACAACTTTGGAAGTATGCTTGGAGTCCTTGTTTATTTGGAAGACCCATTTGCGACCAAGCTTCCACTTCCTGCCTGACTGATGAGATGTTGCTTCAATATATCTACATAATTTTCCTCCCTCATGATACCATCTATTTTGTGAAGTGCACCCAGTCCCTCCTGCAGCAAAGCACCCCCACAACATGATGCTGCCACCCCCGTGCTTCACGGTCGGGATGGTGGTTTTCGGCTTGCAAGCGTCCCCTTTTTCCTCTAAACATAAGAATGGTCATTATGGCCAAACAGTTCTATTTTTGTTTCATCAGACCAGAGGACATTTCTCCAAAAAGTATGATCTTTGTCCCCATGTGCAGTTGCAAACCGTAGTCTGGCTTTTTTTATGGCGGTTTTTGAGCAGTGGCTTCTTCCATGCTGAGCGGCCTTTCATGTTATGTCGATATAGGACTTGTTTTACTGTAGATATAGATACTTTTGTACCTGTTTCCTCTAGCATCTTCACAAGGTCCTTAGCTGTTGTTCTGGGATTGATTTGCACTTTTTGCACCAAAGTACGTTCATCTCTAGGAGAACATGTCTCCTTCCTGAGCGGTATGACGGCTGCGTGGTCCCATGGTGTTTCTACTTGCATACTATTGTTGTACAGATGAACGTGGTACCTGCAGGCGTTTGGAAATTGCTCCCTAGGATGAACCAGACTTGTGGAGGTCTACAATTTTTTTTTCTGAGGTCTTGGCTGATTTCTTTTGATTTTCCCACAATGTCAAGCAAAGAGGCACTGAGTTTGAAAGTAGGCCTTGAAATACATCCACAGGTACACCACCAATTGACTCAAATGATGTTAATTAGCCTATCAGAAGCTTCTAAAGCCATGACAATTTTCCAAGCTGTTTAAAGGCACAGTCAACTTAGTGTATGTAAACTTCTGACCCACGGGAATTGTGATACAGTGAATTATAAGTTAAATAATCTGTCTGTAAATAACTGTTGGAAAAATGACTTGTGTCATACACAAAGTAGATGTCCTAACCGATTTGCCAAAACTCTAGTTTGTTTACAAGAAATTTGTGGATTGGTTGAAAAACGAGATTTAATGACTCTAACCTAAATGTATGTAAACTTCTGACTTCAACTGTAGGTAGAGGTGACTATACATTGATAATAAAGAGGGAGTATCGTCAGCATAAAAATGGGTGGCGTGGTCAATGCAGCTAATCCGGGAGCCCAGAATCCAGGTGAATGCTATGATCCCTTATTGATGTAACTATTTAAATCCCCTTCAAATTTGTATCGATGAAGGGAAGGAGACAGGTGAAAGAAGGATTTTAAAGCCTTGAGACAATTGAGACATGGATTGTGTATGTGTGCCATTCAGAGAGTGAATGGGCAAGACAAAAGATTTAAGTGCCTTTGAACAGGATATGGTAGTAGGTGCCAGATGCACCGGTTTGAGTGTGCAAGAACTGCAACGCTGTGGGAGTTTTCACACTCATCCATTTCCTGTGTGTATCAAGAATGGTCCACCCTCCCAAAGGACATCCAGCCAACCTGAGTGGGTTGTACACTCAGAGTATATTTCAGTTACACCCAAACTTAAAAAAACACATGTCTCTGGCATGGCCCATCCATGTCAACAAAGTGTTCATGTTGTTCTCCCATCCATCTATTCTCTCCCTCTGTTCTCCCTCTGGTCACTGTATTTCTCTCTCTTCTCTCAGGTTACAAGGAGACCCTAGATATCCCCCGTCTCCCTGACCCTTCCAGCCTCTTCCCAAGGGTCCTCCGCCGCAAGGCCCCTGCTCCGCCTGTCCCTGTCCCGGTCCTTGAGCCCCTGACCATCATCAGTCCCTTGGAGAGGCCCAAGACCTTGGAGTTCGCCCCCCGGCCTCGGCCCACACCAGCCAGGGTGCGACCGGACCCATGGAAGCTGGGTTCCCTGTCCAGAACCCTGAGCTCGTCCCCGGGCAGCAGCTGTGACAGTCCCCTGGGATCTGGGGACAGCAGTGCCAGCACCGGCGCTGCCAGGCCCAACCTCATGGACATGGACGTGGATGGACAGGATCTGGACGGCACCGTGCCCCTGTGTGAACAGCACCAGGCTGCACAGCTCTGTGGAGAGAACTACGGCTAAGTCACACATTACTGTATATGGGCAACACTGCTCCTAGTGCACACTTCAAAGACTCCTAGTGTGCACACTTTATTCCTGGTACCCAATCCCTTTGCAAACAGTACTTCTACTAGTGTCCACTCTGAAGCCCACTTGTGCGGGTTGTACCTCTCTCCTGGTGGTCACTCCTAAGCCTTGTGCCCCCTAGTCTCATAGTGCCCAGCGTCCGGGACAGCACACGTCTTAGTGTCCCTTCCAAAGCCGCCCAGTGTTGGACAACATTCCTCTAAGTGACCACTCCGCAACCCCTAGAGTCCAAACCTTTAGTGCCCTAGTGACCAGTGTGCCCTGCTAACCTTCCGCATATTACCTGTCCTCGAAAAGGAAGGAACGTGTAAGCCATTCCACTTCCAGACAGACACTTCCAAGTCCTCATCCCGATTTACATGTGCTGCAGTAGGACTCGTTCTGCTAAACCACCCCGTTGACTCTCTTCCTCTCTCTACACAGGTGTTGTGTCTGTCTCTGCTCGCTCCTTCCCCAAAGACTTGGGCTGAAGCTTTGCCAGCCGTAGACACATTCACATCTCAACAGGGTTGGAATTATTCTCTTGGGAGTGCCCTTGAAGTGTCCATGTTAATAGTTGTTTTGTGGGGGTGCCCTGATTTGTTATTAGAGCACCTCTGGGTGTCCCATCATGTGGGCCCTGCTGCCCCTCCTTCATATTTACATGTAGTCATGGTAGGTAGACGCTCAAATCCCGAGGGACTTCCAAATCAGTGTGTAAGTTGCCCTCTTATTGTGCATCACCTTCTATAGAACTAATTTCCACCTCCCTCACCTCCACATAGCATCTTCCTGTATAGGGATGGTCTCTGTCCTCCCCCTCTCCCAAAGACTGCAACAGGAACAGGGAAGCCATTTTAAGCTCCACAGCACAATTGGCAGGACTTTATTTCCTCAGCTCTGTACAGCAAATTCATTTTATTTTTTCTCAATGCTTGAACCATTCCAGCCATAACCTGTTTAGCACAGCATTTTCTATTGGTTTGGCGAATTGTGTGTCTGTGTACACTGTGTGTTTGTGTGGGTGTACACTACGTGGGTGTACACTGTGTGTCTGTGTGGGGGCGCACGTGCGCCCATGTGTGCTTGTGTTTTTGGTACCGCATGTTATTTTGTGTGAAGGATGTACTGTAGAACTATCAAATCTGTTGTGAGGGAGCCGAAACAGGCTGCTTTTCTCCCTCATTCTTTACCTTACGTCCTCATAGGGTTGCGAAATGTCCAATATTTTCCCCCCAAAATCCCCTGGTTTACCAGAAATCCTGGTTGAAAGATTCCTGGAAGAAGCAGGAAATACGGGAATTGTTGAACCACTATTTCTGGAAAACCAGGGAATTTAGGGAAAGTGTGAAACTCATAAGCTGGAGTTTCTCAGCAAACGTCCTCTCTCTCACCTTCATCACTGCTCTGTAAAGAGCCCCTTATACACTCGGTTATATGGACAGTTCATTTTTAACAAAAGTCCTCTGAGAGCAGAGGAGGACCATGGGAAATGAGGGTTAATCCACTTGCAATAAATGGTTAATGAATACTACCTGTTTTCTACAACAACAAAAAAACGAATTCCCACATTCCGTACCCCTGACTTCCTTTTCCTCACCTACTGGATCGTGATACAGCATCATTGAAGGGAAAAAAGGGCCCAATCTTTGGTTAAAGAGCCATGGAATTGACATGTCCGTGTCACAAGAGTATAGACTGTGAAGGACTTAACAGAAGGTGCTTGGGATGTGGACGGCGAATCGAGAGAACTCTGGATTCTCTCGCAGGCCCATGAGTGCACCTGTACTGTCTGGTTGCTGGAAGAAGATGAATACCACTTTTTAATGGCACAGCTAGTCAAGGCTACATACAAGTATTTACTTGGTTATGTGTATATGGGTGTGTGTGTGTGTGTGTGCGTGTGTGCGTGTGTATTTAGTGTTATTATTTGTATGGGATGATGTCAATCCCATAGGTAGAGGGGTGAGCAAAACTCATCCTTATTCTCCTTGTGTGGTTAAGAACGCTCAGAGTATTTATTAAAATGATTGTTATAATTGAAATAATGATTCGTTATTGTCATTATGATTCTCTGTCCCGGAATATATATATTTGTTAATATAACACAGACCAAGGAAAACCAAGCAAACTACAGGCTGACGTTCATGTAGAGTATGGATGGGAGGTTGTCTTCGACCTGTCTCAATCCGTGACGTTCTGGGATACATGACGAAAGAGTGATGTGTTGTTGACTGTTGAGGCTGCGGTGAGGAATGATTGAATGAATTACGTAATAAAGAAGGAAGAGAGGCGCTTGCTGTGTCTCTGCTCTTCCTGTCATTCGCTCTGTGGAGTTATATCCGCAACGTTGACTGTCGTTACATTCCGTTATATTCTACCGTGTGCGCTAATGCTTGTAACAGCTGAACCTTTCCATGGCTTTTTCAAATAACACACATTCTATTGTATCCCTGTGAGCAGGAGAAATGCCTGGCTGCAATAACAGTGATCGTCCTCTAGATGTCATCAAAGCCGATCAAGTCACTTTGAGCCAAATATACTTACGAGGACAAGCATGGTAGCTGGTTGTGCATTTTGATAGTCATTTAGTTGTTCACTGGTATCTTTCAGGTTTCCTTCTGTGGAGTTGTACGCTCTGACATTATCCTCTGTCTTTTGTTATGAGTTTTCAACGATTGCTCCCATTTGAGCATGAGACCACCTTTACTAAATAGTCCAACAGGATTTTTCATTTGTTTGCCTTTGTGACAGAATTGTGTAGGTGACCAGTAGGAATCTTGTAAAGCGAAGATATCGGGTACGTTGCAATGTTAACATAATGCTAGAATCACACAACAGACATCTCAATATCTCAGACACCTGACTTGATCTAACAGGCTTATCGGGGTGCTTTCATAGCCCAGTTTGGGCCTGGTTAGCTGAATGAACGTACGTCCTTTGTCCTGATCTTGTCCACATTCTGATTGCATCCGCATATTAGCCGCTGCATCTACACATGGTATTAAAATGTGTCCGCATTGTCACCAGACAAATCATTTGATTGTTTCAAAACAAGTACTGATTTCAATTGTTTCATTGTCCAGATCCTTCTACACTTGTACGATATCCAGACAATGCATCCTTGACTACCTCACAAACAGACCACAATGAACCTTTTAATCATCTATACATGTCTAAAAATGTGGGGACAATCAAAATGTGGACAAGATCAGGACATGGAACACATGTTGGCACCTGGTATAAACAGGGCTCATGGCAACAAGCAGTGAGGAGGATGAAAGAACGTCAGCTGTTCATTCAGCTAATCTGTAACATGGAATTAATGAATAAAAACATGGCTCTCATGAATATATGCATCGAAACTGAAAACCAAATGAGAGGCGTTCAATTGGAAGGCACAAACAACGCTCACACACACACGCAGTCCCGATCCACTTCACTGCTCTTGTCTGTCAGTGCTATCCGCCGAGCCAACTCAGTTCCAGACGCCTGCCAGTTGCCTAGCAACCACCCTTCACATCCGTGGCAACGCTATTAAAAGCAACAGCAAAGAGGGAAAGGGGATGATGGAGGAAATGGACAGGTGTTTTAGACTCAATACGGATTTGTTGAGCAAGGTCTCATGCATATCCTCAATTCACCTACAGACGCCAGTCTGGGTTTCACCTGTGCCGAGGTAGCTGCGTCACAGTGCCTCTATATGTCTGTTCATATCCCTGTTCCCCTTTTGTCTTTTTGCCTCCTTTGATGTGCGTTCTTGCTTCCTCCATATCTTGCTCTTTTATAGCTCAGCATCTTCCCCCTAGCGCCTTTCAGCAGGTCTACCCCGCTGGGCACAGACGTCAATTCAACGTCTATTCCACATTGGTTCAACGTCATTTCATTGAAATGACATGGACACAATGTTGATTCAACCAGTGTGTGCGTAGTGGGATATCTCTTCGCACCATCCCTCCTTTTCTCCCCCTCCATCTTTCCTCCAATGCCTTTCTCAGCACCTCCCCTCCACCCCCTCCTCCCTCTCTCTCTGGAGCTCAGGGAGCAATTAAGCAGGGCAGTCAGTAGTAACAGAGATTATTACCTTTGGAGGGAGAAGAGAGGGGGAGCGAGGGAAGGAGAGGGGTGGGCAGAGAGAATGTGTGTGTGTGTGTGTGTGTTGCTGTTTACCTCCTACATTGAGGTATCACCATGCACTCGGACAACCCTGAAGACAATCACGCAGGCACAATTTCATATTCCTTTTCAACTTTATTTATAGTCTTCATTTACCAATCAATAGTGCATTCCCGGGCTAGCAGTTCAATGTAACCAGTTATCATGTCCTCCAATGTTTTGGATTTGGAATATTGAACGGACGTTTCCTCACATGGTCCAATGGGGGGAAAAATGTACTTCTAACCACGATGTACTCATCATCAAGTCCTACTCTCCGGTACAAGCAAACGAGGAAAAGGAAAGAAAAACAGATTAGCGGAGTTCTTCGTTGCTGTAGCTCATAAATAACTTCTACTGTGTAACTGGTTCGGTTCTCCAACGCCCACTTTCTTCAACGAGATCCACTGTCGCTTTGTGGGATTCACAAACTCTTAAGAGTTGGGTATGGACTTTCCCAAAAACAGGGGACAACAAATCCTACTTAACATCTACACACAGAGACACAGTGACAGATAGCCTGTGGTGTAGCTACACCAAACTCACTTCCCCCTTCACTTGCGTTCTCATCAATTGATAAAATTACTCAATAAGGTAAAGCTTTTAACAGCCATTCGTTTTTCTTTTCAGTTTCGTATTTTGTTCACAATTGTTTCGTAAGCACAAAAAACGACTTTGACATTTGACAAACAAGTACCTCAATGACATCAAAGGAAAGAGAAGAAAAACGGCCCGTATTTACTTTCCCACTTTAGTTTGTGCTTTTGCCGTGTCTTTTCAGAACTAGACGGCTAAAGAGACGATGTCTCTCTCTATCTATATTTGCACAGACAGCACGTTGTAACATTATTCCCACAATAACTGGTCCAGGGTCATTCCTTTGTTTATCTCATAATGGGTCATGTTAGGGCAGGGGTGGGAAGAACTTAGCCCTGACCTGTTTTTATGTGTGGACAGTAACCATAGACACGGAGCGATAATGACTCAGCAAACTGGGATAACAACAGGATGGTGGACGGATGCCTTGGCGATAGGACCATGGGGAGATTCCCTATAGGGCCATGTGGGAGTAGGCCCAGCTCAGCCAGCCATAGGGACCAATACAACACTACTGCACAGTGGTGAGGTTGAGAGAGTAAGAGACAGAGAGATATACACTGAGTATATAAAACATTAATAACACCTGGTCTTTCCATGACGTAGACGAAACCAGGTGAATCCGGGCAAAAGCTATTGACATCACTTGTTAAATCCACTTCAAGTCGGTGTAGATGAAGGGGAGGTGACAGGTTAAAGAAGGATTTTTAAGCCTTGAGATAATTGAGACATGGATTGTGTATGTGTGCCATTCGGAGGGTGAATGGGCAAGACAAAAAAATGTAAGTGCCTTTGAACGGGGTATGGTAGTAGGTCCAGGATCACCGGTTTGTGTCAAGAACTGCAACGGCGCTGGATTTTTGAGGCTCAACAGTTTCCTGTGTGTGTGTCAAGAATTGGTCCACCACCCAAAGGACATCCAGCCAACTTGACGCGGAACTGAGGGAAGCATTGGAGTCAACATGGGCCAGCATCCCTGTGGAATGCTTGACACCTTGTAGAGTCCATGCCCCGATGTTTGGTATACTCAGTGTATATTTCATTGACAATCCCAATTATTATTATTACATTTTGTTTATGATGTTAATATTGTTAAATATATATCCATTTGCAAAGTAGGCTTGGCAATATGGACATTGAAACGTCATGCCAATAAAGCAATTTGAATTTAAATTGAATTGAGATTGAGGTATGGAGAGAGATCTGGAGAGAGGGGAAGAGGTGGAGAGTATGAGCATCAGAGAGAGAGAGAAATAGAGAGCGCGACAAAGAAAGAGAGTTCTTGGTGCCTCTGGGTTTTTCCACGCCTTGTTTCTGTACCAAGGTGTAAACCTCCCTCGAACCTCTTCACAGCGCTGCTTTAACATAATCCCATCTCCACAGTTTCAGAGTGACACTGCACTCCTGCTGTGTTACTGGTGCTGCTGGCCCATTTCCCTCTACAGTGGAGCGCGTCTCTGGATCACACAAATTTGCTCCAGGCATCGCGCTGCTGCCTCTCCAGAGTCCCATTGACACCACAGGAGGTTGGGTGGCACCTGAGTTGGGGAGGACGGGCTCGTGGTAATGGCTGGAGAAGAATAGTGGAAAGGTATCAAATACGTCAAAACACATGGTTTCCACCGTTCCAGACATCATTATCAGCCGTCCTCCCCTCAACAGCCTCCTCTTATTGATGCACTTTGGTCCCAATGTCCCTCATATTAGGCCACAGGCAAATGACGAGATCTGTTATCGTTTTGATATTGTATTATCCACTCCTCTGAAGTCCTTTTGGAATTCTTCTCCTCACCTCGGCCAAGGCAGACCACTGCTGCTGACCCTATTGTCTTTCTGCATGGGACCATATAAGTCTCAGAAAATGACCCGCTGACTCCATTAACCCATTCTACGTTTGCAGGGAGCATAGAGGGTATTAGCGTGATACATTGGATAGGGGGAGCAACCTGCCCTGTTATAGAAAGCAATGAACCAGACATTATCCCTGACATCCAAAATGGCTTCCCCTTTGAGCCACACATTACCATGCAGGGGCTTGGCTTGCACATAGGGTGAAGGAAACTGGGTTACACGGTATTAGATGGCGGAATTAAGGTCAACTCAAACCTCTCCTTTAGAACAGGGCAGGTACGTCTACGTATTTCTATAAATCCTAGAAACTCTTCAGGCTTTATCAGCATCACTGGGATTGATATTTAGAAAGTATGCAGTGGTATGATGGTCTGTATGTGTAATATGTCATTATCTGGCCTCGCCCCAATCACAATCCTCCCTTGTCTTGGTCTACCACTACTGTTGTGTAATCTGCCTATGGAGACAGCGATTTTTGTACTAATTTATTTTCTGAACTGATTTCTTTGTTTGTCGCAACACTGATATCTATTAAAATATGCACAACAAAATTCGGAATCTCAAATGGCACACTCGGGTTGATGTTTTTATCTGACTGGGTTGATGGCTGATCCACCTCAGACGGATACAACATGTGGGATCCGATTCCCTGCGCGAACACTGCCAAGAGTGTCTTGTGATGTCACTGATGCCTGGGAAGGTTCAACATGAGTGATCAAGGGCCTGGAAGTAGATCTCAGAGTAAAACAAAAAAATCAGAGAACTCTGTGCAGCCAAGGGTGCTTGACGGAACCTCAGTTCCACTGGCTATTTTCCATTGTGACATCATTAGCAAGAAAGCGGAGATTGGTGGGGGGGGGGTAACAGTCTGACAACACAACACATTCCAGGGGGGATTGGACAACAGATTCAAGACACTGGTTCACAAAAACACACCTGTCAAACAGAGGAACAGTGAGTCCGGTGGGAGTTAGTTTGTTCTGTTCCTTAGAAAGAGAAAGGACGTACATTTTGCTTCATAACAACCGATAGTCGTAAGTGCAATGAAAATCAAACAGGAGACAAAAAAAATGAACAAAGGACAAATTACAAACACTTGAATTAGCCCTTGAATTTAAAAACCGTCCAGAAATAGAGACAAGGTACTACAAGCTGAAAACGAAAAAGAAGATTGATTGAACATGAGCGCAAAGGTCGGCTTGTCTGAAGACTATTTCGTATTAAAAAGACAGAGATGTAGCCTGCTAGCTAGCCTGATCTGTACTGTACTGGGGGGACAATCTCTGTCCGGGACAAGTCTGGGTCAGTGGCTTTCAGACCTCCCTCCATTGTGACAGGGCAGGGGTCAGGGTGTACAGTTGAATTGGCCTAAGGTCTTGATATGTGTTACACCATTTCCTTTCTCCTAAACTCCTTCCCATGCCCTCCCCTGGTCCCTTTCCCAACCCTGGACATCTCCTCAGTCCTCACATCGAAAGAATAAATAAGAAATTCTACTCTATTTTACTTTTTTTTTTTTTACACCTTCTCTAAATTACGCAATTTTCTTTGATCGTATATTTTTTTAAGCAGTTTTGCATGAGTATAGTATAGTATTTCCCTCTGCTTCATTTTTTCTTGGTTTGACAGTCTGCATCTGGGGTACAGAACAACAGCGCCTGGGGTGGGGGGAGGGGAGGCGGGGGGAGAAAAGGAGGAGAAAGAGGGAGAGAGACAGGGCTTTTTCTGCCCTGTTCTTTTACATGGTTGAGGCGCATCGCTCGGGCCAGTCATCAATGGGACTGGGCTCCATAAAGGAGGAGAGGAGGTCAGAGAGGAGAGGTGACGTAGGATGGGTCGTAGCATAGGCCATAGTGATAGAGAGGCCAAAAGGTCAAAGGTTAGCCAAGGGCCTCTTTGCCGCTCTCCCTCTCCCGCTGACCCTCCCTATTCATCTTCATTTCCGTCAACTGGATGTACCGCAGCACGTTTGTGTCTGTGTCACAAAGAGGGAGGGAGAGGAAGAGCGAGAGAGAGAGAGAGAAAGTGAGAGAGAGGAGAAAAAGAGAAGGAGAGCGAGAGAGAGAGAAATAGAGGGAGATATTTGTTAGTGTTGCCACTGGCATTAAGTGACATGTCCTGATAAGATGACATGAGTAAAACCAGATTCTCTCTTTTACTGACAGACTTTACTGACGGGCAATACTGTCTCAGCCTACCTGAGGGCTCACGGTGCTTGGCGTCACGCAGGTAGCGCAGGGCACAGTCGTAGTCTCCCAGGTGGTAGCAGGCAATGCCAGCGCGGTACATGGCCTTGAAGTGGTCCCTCTGGTAGCCCAGCACCTTCAGGCAGTACTCCTTCACACGCTCATAGTTCACCAGCTCGGACTGCAACAGGCACGCTGCACAGAAACAGGGATGGGAAGAAAGGAACCAGTCACTTCTGGACTATTGTGCATTCCTTTGAAAATGTTGCTTGGTTTGCTCTTTTCGTGTCCGTATAGCTTGTCGGCATCGGACTGAATTGAGAGAGAGGGGTAAAAAAAAAAAAAGAGTTTGGACAGGTTTGGAGAGAGAAAGAGAGAGAGAGAGAGAGAGAGAGAGAGAGAGAGAGAGAGAGAGAATGCAAGAGAGATAGAAAGGAGAGAAAGAGAGCGAGAGAGAGAGAGAGAGAGAGAGAGAGAGAGAGAGAGAGAGGGAGAGAGGGCAAGAGCTGATGTGCCAGGCCTTTTAAATAGTGTACAATTCAGCTAGCGCACTACTCCTTCAGGATGACAGGGAGATAAAAATAGCTGGAAGCTAGGACGCTGCAAAAAATAAAAAATAATAAATCTGGTCAATGTATTACACATTCAAATAGAGAATGTAGCTTATACTGTTGAGTCCATTTAAAAAGAGATAACTGCTGATGAACTGGCCCCGGAAAAGAGGGAGGAATCTAGCTAACTTTGCACACCTTTAGAGTGAAGGATATTTACTGTGAAGTTTTATTTTCATGACAGGGCAGACATGAAATGGGTAGAGGGGGATGAGATGAGAAAGAGAGAGAGAGAGAGAGAGAGAAAGAGTGAGAGAGAGAAGAGAGAGAGATAGAGAGAGAAAGAGAAAGAAAGAGAAAGAGAGAGAGAAAGAGAGAGGGTTGAGGGGGATGAGATGAGAAAGAGAGAGAGAGGGTTGAGGGGGATGAGATGAGAAAGAGAGAGAGAGGGTTGAGGGGGATGAGATGAGAAAGAGAGAGAGAGGGTTGAGGGGGATGAGATGAGAAAGAGAGAGAGAGGGTTGAGGGGGATGAGATGACAAAGAGTTAGGGAGAGAGAGAGAGGGTTGAGGGAGAGGAGACAGGTTCACAGGGAACAGAAGACAGATACAGGTGATATATGCGGCAGGAGATAGTGATGACACTATTGAGATATGGAAAGGTAGAGTATGGACAATAGCACTTTGGAGACACTGTGTTTCATTGTGGTCATTAATCGTATGGGTGTGTCTTACAGCAGCACCTTTCACCAGCTAATGTCTGTAACGTCATTAGTACACACACACACACACACACACACACACACACACACACACACACACACACACACACACACACACACACACACACACACACACACACACACACACACACACACACACACACACACACACACACACACACACACACACACACTTCATAGCAGCTTTCAGTTCAGCGAAGCTGCTACATTTTTGACGGTGGGTCATCTCAGGGCTTTCTGTTCACTCAGTCCAGCGCCCAAAAGCTCTTGGTTGGTTTTAGCCTATACCTTTGATTGACAATTACTACTCCCGTCCTCTCCTCATAGTTATACCCTCCCCCGTCACACTGAAGCCTGTGTCAGTACAAGAACATCTCTCCCTCTCTCTCCACCACTTTGTACTAGTCTCCTCTAACCTTTCCCTCTCTACCCCCCCCCCCCCCCACACACACACACCACCTCCCTCCCTCCTCTGTCTCTGCCCTTGACACACAGACAGCTCTGTGAATAGCATGAGTCAGGGTCTATTAGCTGGGAGCCAGGGTGAGTCAGGAGCGAGAGACCGGGAGGGAGGGGGACAGGGACGCAGTGGGAGGGGGATGGGGGGAGATGAGAGGGGGAGGGTTACACTGGGAGACTATGTGTTCCAGCGCTTGTCACCTTCCTGTAACTCAAAGAGGTCTCTGGGAGAGTGTGTGTGTTTCTGCGTGGCGAGCGTGCGTGCGTGTTTGTGTCCTGCCAATACGCCAATTGACAACAAGATAGGATAAGGAAATGGAGCCATGTTGATTACATCTAGCTTTGGGCGTCTGACTGCAACACAAATGCATCACTCTAAGTAACGCAAGATCCCATCCAATAATCTCTACCGGTTTGTGTTCTGAGACTGTCTACAGACTGTCGGTAGAGACCTGCTACACAGTTCATTTCAGTCCTCTCCAGAGTCAACCGACGTCAAGTACTGGGTCGTTCCACGAATGTAGTAGATTTTTGGATAGTGTAATTTAGTAAATAACTACACATTTTACCGAATTTTAACATTTCGTCCTAAAGAGCACATGCTCAACTTCATAAAACGCACGTTTTCCCATCTCAAGGGGTTAAATAAAATAGATGAATATAGTAAGTGCCAATGAAGTGCTATTAAAAGGTACAGTGTTGACCGTATCATGGTTGAGGTTTTCATCTTAAATCCGACATAAATCCCCCAGTGACGGGGGGAATGAGAGCATGTTCTGTGCAATAGAGAGGCTATTGAATGCAGCTTTCACTTCTTCTTCTAAATCAAATCAAATCAAATAGGGTTTGATCTTTACAGGGTTTGACACATTATGCTCCACGCGCTCAGTTTCCCGCCACAAAACACCAGAAATCTGCTAAAAAGACTGGAACCGGCTCACCCCATTTTGCACTATGATTTTGTTCAATGTTTCTTTCGGGGAAAATAAGAATGAAGAAAGGAAGAGTTTCATCACATTAAAATGAGAGTTCAGTTCACGTCAAAATGGTTGACCTCAAAACGAGGGAGAGAAACGTGAAAGAATCGCTTGTCACACAAAATAAATTATAATGATGGTGAAAACGCTGAGATGTTTGGGGGTTAAGTCTTTATTCATATTAAACATCTGATTTATAAAATGGCCCAGGTAGTCTATATTAAAGGGAACTTCATTTAATATGACAGACTTTTAAAATACAATATTGGTGCACAATTTCTACTTCAAATATAAAACGGAAGCAAAATGTACACGGGTCATGGAACGACCCTACTTCTGCTGTTCTACAAAAACCTCCCTCCCCCCCTCCCTCCCTCCCTCCCTCCCGCTGTTGATCTACTCTGTTTTTAAACCCACAATGCCTCCAGACATGTATGCCTACACTTTCGTGACACTAGACCTTGTTCCTTCGCATGCAATGAGAAGGCGGGTTGGGAGGGACGAGATGGGGGAGCAGAGGGGTTGGCGCACACACACACACACGCACACGCACGCACGCAGTTCAAGCGAGTTCAAGTTATTCGAGCCACCAGGGAGCTAAAATAGAAAGCTAGGGGATGGAGAACTCTCACGTTTGATAAGTGGATATGACTCAGCAGATTTGAGATCACAACAGAGGGGCCAAAGGTCAAATTGTTTCCTCAAACTCAGCTGATTTTCTAAACAGTCTTCCTGCCAGCCACATCGGATTCCCTCTGTGTACTTTAGATATGAACCATGTTCGTTTTTCCATCCAGCCAACTATAAAAATGTGGCGCACTCCCCCCCCTCCATCCATCATCCTACAGGGGTAAGGGAGCCAGTAGAGTACGGGAAAGCTTTCAGCGGATTCAGTTCCAGCACATAATGGCCTATATAATGGCTAACGCTGTTAGAGTGTTCTCTTTTCTCACAAACACACAAGCTCGTACACACAGACACGTGCACGCGAGTGCCCGGGCACACAGAAATATGTGTCGAAATGTACATGATTAAACAGTGTAAAAACATGGGCCTGAACAAACACGGGTAGAAATATGCATGCACACACACACACACAAACACACGCGCACACACACACACACACGCATACACACGCACGCACACACACATGCACGCACACACACAAACACACGCACAAAAACACACACACACTGCACCCTGACCACACCCCACTGAGCCGTTAGACAGATGGATGGATTGTCAGGGTAAACGCATCGACGGCTGCATCCGGACACAGTGTGATAATGGTAGCATCAAAATAAACTCTCACTTCAATCCATTGTTATCATCGCCCATCCAATCTTCTAGCTCTCATCAGAGAATAACACAGAGACAGAGAGAGAGAGAGAGAGAGAGAGAGAGAGAGGCTATCTAGGGAGAAGCCAGGAAAGAGCTGAGTCTTTAAGTGGTTTGGTGATGACCTTGTGCACATTGAGTTAGTGTCAGTGTCAGTGATCTGAAAACACCCTCTCTCTAAGGATTCTCTCTTTCATATCGCTAAGCACCACGCCGGTCTGGAATACTGAGCAGACTCAAAGCAGGAGGAAGAGGAGGAAGAGGTGAAGAAGAAGGGAGGAGAATGATAGTGCGACATACTTGGGAAAATGCTGAAATTTACCAGCTTCTTAAATCTTTTTGGGGAGAAACCTAACAGGTGCAATAACAGCTTCTGAGTGAAAGTGTGAGAGAGAGAGAGAGAGAGAGACAGAGAGAGACAGAGAGATGAAGCGAGCAGTTTATCACATTCTCGGAATCCTCACACTAATGTGCCTGGAGCATTTTGTCTGAAAAACAGAAGACTGCCTTTTATCCCAGAGCGGGGGAGTCAGAGATGGGGAGAATAGATGTCAGAAAGAGAGAGAAGAGATTAAATAGCGAGGACAAAGGAGCCTGATCGAAATAAAAAGATCAGACCACAAAAGAAGGACGAGAAAAGAGCGAGAAGCATTTAGAGTGTATGAGGAGAGAGAGAAATAAGCTCTGTTGTGACAAACAACGAGAGAAATAAATACGTTGATGGTTAATAGCGATAGGGAGAGTTACTCTAGTGTAAATGAAGGAGTGAGGAGGGGCGAAGAAAGAAACGGTCGAGAGACATGTCAAACAGCGTAAAGTATGAGAAAACTCTGCATCGATCGACTGCCAGCGCTCACTCTTCCTGTCTCTTCCCACTGCCTGATGAGGAGGCCTCTCTCTTTTTCTCCTCCCATCTCACTCTCTTTTCCTCGATCCCCTCACACTCTCTGTCTGCCCCCCCCTCCTCCTCCTCTCTCTCTCGCTCAGGGCCAGCTGTGAGATGGCTAATTTAAAGCCACTGATGATGGTGGTGATCAGTTTGCTGTCCATCATTTTATAATTAGTTCACACATCCATTTTCACGCTACCTTACCTGCATCAATCTCGGACTCCATCTATTTGTCATCCCGCTGCTTCCCCATCTCCTCTCCACTGTGTCATCATTGACCTCTGATACTCACTGACCAGAGCGGATATAGTGACCGCTGCCTCCCTTTAATCACTGGCACACTGCCTTGACTTTCTCCCTCTCTCTCACACACATATTTTACACTTGTACAAGCGTGTATTAATACACACGCGTGACTTGGAAATGTGTTTTTCCCACACTCCCTCACACACCCTCCAAGAGTGGGAATAGACATTGCATTTACATCTGAGCCCAGTGGGGGAGTCAACCTTTATCAACGGCAATCCTGGAGCAATTAGGGTTAAGTGCCTTGCTCAAGTGCACATCGGCAGATGTTTCACCTTGTCAGCTCGGGGATTCAAACTGGCAACATTTCATTTAACGAAACACAGCTCCAACCGCTAGGCTACCAGCTGCCTAGAGCTATGTGCCTGCCCCTGAACCCGTGATAAAGCCCAACTTAAACATACACTCAATTGGTATTTATACACTCAATTAGTATTTGGTACCATTGCCTTTAAATTGGTTAACTTGGGTCAAACGTTTTGGGTAGGCTTCCACAAGCTTCCCACAATAAGTTGGGTGAATTTTGGCCCATTCCTCCTGACAGAGCTGGTGTAACTGAGTCAGGTTTGTTGGCCTCCTTGCACGCACACGCTTTTTCAGTTCTGCCCACACATGTTCTATAGGATTGAGGTCAGGGATTTGTGATGGCCACTCCAATACCTTGACTTTGTTGTCCTTAGGCCATATTGACACAACTTTGGAAGTATGCTTGGGGTCATTGTCCATTTGGAAAACCCATTTGCGACCAAGCTTCAACTTCCTGACTGATGTCTTGAGATGTTGCTTCAATATATCCACGTAATTTTCCTCCCTCATAATGCCATCTATTTTGTGAGGTGCACCAGTACCTCCTGCAGCAAATCACCCCCACAACATGATGGTCATTATGGCCAAACAGTTCTATTTTTGTTTCATCAGACCAGAGAACATTTCTCCAAAAAGTACGATCTTAGTCCCCATGTACAGTTCGAACCCGTAGTCTGGCTTTTCTATGGCGGTTTTGGAGCAGTGGCTTCTTCCTTGCTGAGCGGCCTATCAGGTTGTGTCGATATAGGCCTTGTTTTACTGTGGATATAGATACTTTTGTACCTGTTTCCTCCAGCATCTTCACAAGGTCCTTTGCTGTTGTTCTGGGATTGATTTGAACTTTTTGCACCAAACTATGTTCATCTCTAGGAGACAGAATGTGTCTTCTTCCTGAGCGGTATGACGGCTGCGTGGTCTCATGGTGTTTATACTTCTGTACACATGAATGTGGTACCTTCAGGCGTTTGGAAATTGCTCCCAAAGATGAGGTCTTCTGAGGTCTTGGCTGATTTCTTTTGATTTTCCCATGATGTCACGCAAAGAGGCACTGAGTTTGAAGGTAGGCCTTGAAATACATCCACAGGTACACCTCCAATTGACTCAAATGATGTCAATTAGCCAATCAGAAGCTTCTAAAGCCATGACAGCATTTTCTGGAATTTTCCAAGCTGTTTAAAGGCACAGTCAACTTAGTGTATGTAAATTTCTGACCCACTGGAATTGTGATAGTGAATTATAAGTGAAAAAATATGTCTGTTAACAATCGTTGTAAAATTACTTTTGTCATGCACAAAGTAAAAACTATAGTTTGTTAAAACTTCTTGGTGACAGGGGGCAGTATTTTCACGTCTGGATGAAATGCATGCCCAAATTCAACTGCCTGCTACTCATCCCCAGAAGATATGATATGCATATTATTAGTAGATTATTTGGATAGAAAACACTCTGAAGTTTCTTAAAATGTTTGAATCATGTCTGTGAGTATAACAGAACTTATTTAGCAGGCGAAACCCCGAGGACAAACCATTCAGACTTTTTCTTTTGAGGTCACACTCTTTTCAATAGGGTTTTCATTGGGAATCCAGATTTCTAAGGGACCTTCTTGCAGTTCCTATCGCTTCCACTGGATGTCAAGAGTCTTTAGAAATTGGTTGAGGTTATTCCTTTGTGTAATGAAGAAGCACGGCCATCTTGAACGAGGGTCACTTGAAGTGTACTGTTAGATAGAGGAGCGTGACCAAAAAGCATGCTTCAGTTTGTTTTCCTCCTGTATTGAACACAGATCATTCCGTCTTCAATTGTATCGATTATTTACGTTAAAAAAATACCTAAAGTTGTATTACAAAAGTAGTTTGAAATGTTTTGGCAAAGTCTTTGAGATATTTTGTAGTCACGTTGCTCAAGTTGGAACCAGTGTTTTTCTGGATCAAACGCGCCAAATAAATGGACATTTTGGATATATATCTACGGAATTAATCGAACAAAATGACCATTTGTGATGTTTATGGGACATATTGGAGTGCCAACAAAAGAAGCTCGTCAAAGGTAAGGCATGAATTATATTTTTTATTTCTGTGTTTTGTGTCGCGCCTGCAGGGTTGAAATATGCTTTCTCTCTTTTGTTTACGGAGGTGCTATCCTCAGATAATAGCATCGTTTGCTTTCGCCGAAAAGCCTTTTTGAAATCTGACATGTTGGCTGGATTCACAACATGTGTAGCTTTAATTTGGTATCTTACATGTGTGATTTAATGAAAGTTTGATTTTTATAGTAATTTATTTGAATTTGGCGCTCTGAATTTTCTAGCGTCCCACATATCCCAGAGAGGTTTGACAAGACATTTGTGGAATGGTTGAAAAACAAGTTTTAATGACTCCAACCTAAGTGTATGTAAACTTCCGACTTCAACTGTGTATATATTACCTATGAAGTTGATCACATTGATATTTCTTCACCTGCAAGCATAATTCAAACCCCCGTCAGATGTAATCCCCAACATCCCTGTCAAGGTTTCAGGGAGAATTTCAACATTAAAAAAAACTAAATTAATGTATTATAGTCCTGAATGCTCATTGATTGATAGGACTGAGGAGCATCATTTACATCCCCTGTTCCAGTTATACCAATGAGCTTCCTGGGTTGCTGTATCCCTGCAGTAGTGACACAAATGCAGACCCATATCGTCATTAGAACACACACATCATCACTTATCATTAGACCCTCTTGTTGCTCGTCTGAGTAGTTCAATATGAGCCTCTGTGTATGTGTATGCCTCGGTGACATCCACAGCACCCTCGGAGGCTTCCATCCGTCTATGGGGTGCTGAAGACGAAACTGCCAAACGAGCAGAGAAACAAGTGTTTTCCTCCACGCCTCTCTAATTGCCATCCCCGGATGGCGCCACAGCGCTTCTCTCTTGCCACTCTCCCTCCCTTAACGCCCCAAACCTCAACCACTGCATTGCTACATCACCCATAATAGTAGCGGATTCAATTCATGGCTCATCTATTGAAATATTCATATGATTGAAATAGCTATCCTTGTAATGACTTCATCGGCAGTAAGATGACCTCAGCATGCCCAATGTGAATTAGTGCTCTCAGATGTAGGGGCTGTGGTGGTCCTGACATTTTGTCAGCCGATTATCATGCAAAAGCCTGCTGGTCTCGCGGTAATTGACTTTAATTTAACATAAACACGTTTAGCATCTCCAGGGCTCCATTGCATACAAGCCTTATTTACAAGTCGATGATGCGCTGATCTACTTTTTAAAAAGTCTAATAAATCAATTGAATATACACCATCACAATAAATCCATTCTTTATTGTATTCCAGAAGAACAGAAGATGACTTGGCCTACTGTGTGTTATCTGGCTACGCACCATGCCATAGGCTGTAGGCTTGTTCATTTAGCAGACAAGATATGCTAATAAGTCCCGTGCCATTATTTTTTTTATATTATATGGTTTTATAGTAAGAAGAATATAACTGAACTTGGCTGAATAAAATATAACGTTTATATTCCTATTCCGGAGCAAGTGTGCATATGAAGTGGCTACGTTGAGCGTAAAAGTGATCATTTTAAACAGGGCCTATATGTAACAGTATAATTTTAAACGGTCCCCTCGCCCATACCCGGGCGCTAACCAGGGACCGTCTGCACACATCAACAACAGTCACCCACGAAGCGTCGTTTCCCATCGCCCCACAAAAGCCGCGGCCCTTGCAGAGCAACGCGAACTACTACTTCAAGGTCTCAGAGCAAGTGACGTCACCGATTGAAACGCTATTTAGCGCACACCGCTAACTAAGCTAGCCGTTTCACATCCGTTACATATACAATACATTAAGAGTTATTTGGCAACTTAAGTTGTGAATGATGCAAACCTTAGAACATCTTTCAAATCAAAACATATATGGGCTGCATGATGCGACTACAGGCTGTTGATGATTTGAGAAGGTCGCAAAAAAAAAAAAACGTGCGCTCTGTTCTTTGCCTCAGGCGGCGCACGCTGTCCTCCCAAGTGATC
Source organism: Oncorhynchus masou masou (assembly GCF_036934945.1). NCBI lineage: Eukaryota > Metazoa > Chordata > Actinopteri > Salmoniformes > Salmonidae > Oncorhynchus > Oncorhynchus masou. The sequence goes on along the minus strand of NC_088224.1, from coordinate 52,872,662 downwards.
ATATTTTCACCCATCAGACGACTCTCAATTGAATCTTGTCTTTACTAATATGTCAAATTAGTGTTGATTTATAATGTATATTTATCAAATGGGTAGGAACAGGGGTAGGGGGGAAAAGACGTCTGCTGTACGCACTCGAAAAGCGAATGGAGACCACTTTCCCGCAGGTTAGTTTTTCAGTCATGGCAGCATAGGCTTCTCTAGGCATTTCACTCCACACATCAACCACATTTTGATGAACATGCAGCCCCTCGCTGCGCGACTGGGGGTATTCCTCCCAAACTCTGATTGCCATGGGCTCTACAACCCTGTTCCTGCAGCGACCCAGCGCTTAATTTGGGAAACCAAGTGAAATCTGTTCGCGAAAATCGATAGTAAAAAAAAAAATCACAACAAAACATATTTCATTAAACAGTTGACAGCCCCTCTCTATGGCACTGCAGAAAGCAATGAAGGTGAGAGCGGAGGAGATGGCAACGTGCAGTGGTGAGATATACTGTAGCTAAGGAGATGGCAACGTGCAGTGGTGAGATATACTGTAGCTAAAGGTAACGTGTCAGTATATTAATTACGAAAATATAAGAAATTCCCTATTACTAGGCTATTCAAAATCAAATAGAACTTCAATATAGTTTTAGGCTAATTTGTTGAATTTTGGAGTATAGGCTAGAACAATTATGTACCAAAGACGTTTTAAATGGTGTTTTTAAAATATTTTTCTGCCATGAGTAATATTCGGTATGCTATGTGTTATTTAACGCACAAGCATTATTTTAATTCAGGGTTATTTTCATTTTGGGCTCATATATAGGCCTACGCAAAAGTAGGGTTGCGGCGGTCACGAAACTTCATCAGCTGGTGATTGTCAAGCAAATAACTGTCGGTCTCATGGTAATTGACCGTTAATTAACATAAACACATTTAGCGTCTCGGGCTTATACACAAACTATTTTAAAAAGTCTAATTATAAACCATGGAATGTAGCATACACCTTCACAAAAAAAACATGATTTATTTTAGACAGGTCTTAAAGAAGCATGATATGAAGAAAATGTAGTCTACTTCCGAAGACAAGAATAGCATACATAGTTGTCCTTATGTTAGGTCCAGATGTGGCTATTGCGAAATGGCTGTGAGCTACACTAGTTCATTTAGCAGACAATGTTTGCTTATAATTCCGTGGCATTATTTTATAGTATGAAGAATACAATTGAACAAAGCTCAATAAAATATATTATATTTTCTCCAAACGATTTGAGGGAGTGCGCACATGCGTCTAGTCTGTATTGAGCGAATAATAAAGAAATAGGGACTCCTATATGCTTCATTTAGAGTTGTTGATGTAACTTTAGTTGTTCTACAAACGTTGGGGTATATGTTTTGATTTTTAATACATTGTAAGGCTACATTATTAGACTCTAGTGATGATTTGAAAAAAGTCACTTGAAAGGGATGAGCTCTGCTTTGTTTTTTTTGGGCGCAGGCTGTACAGTCGCCAAGTCTATCATTCACAATTTGACAATCATTTGATAATGGCTCGATTTTCACGCAGCATCCCCTTTGTGACCGCAATGCACCCTAAAGAAATCCAGGCCTTTTGTGGCCCGGATGCTACGTTGTGCCCTTCTCCCTGAGTGTACTACGCAATCCGAAACGTCTCTCACTCGCACCGTTCTTCGTCACGTGATCGAGTCTCTCTCACAGGCTACAAGTTAAGACAGACACATCGGGGGACGCAACTGCGAGTCCTTATCCAATTCCGAGGTGCGTATTGAAGATATTGGATGAACTGTCCATATTTACTTTTCGTCAGCCAACAAGATGAGTAGGCCTAACGAAAAGCAAAAGCACTAGCTTACGTCAATCTACTATCCCCATAGTACAAAAGTCCCTATTCTGTTCTGTGAAAGAAAGAAATATTCCAAACAGTCTGGGACAGTTGTGGGATGTGATAGATCCCAAATTAATACAACGCTAGTTAAAAAAAAAAACTTTTTTATGCAATGTGGCTGACACAACAGATCAGAACGTTTAGCTTAAAATGTTGATAAACTATTAGGCTATTTCTCCACATTATAAGCACATAAATGAGCACATGGTAGTAGACTATAAGCATGAATGTTCCATTAGCAGAAAACACCATTATCAAAAGTGACCAAAAATTAAATTATGCATGTATACTATTATTATGAAGGTGCATTTTTATGGTGAAAATTAACTTCCCCAAACTTGAAATGCATGCGCTGCTTATATATGCCAGTTAGGCTCTACACCCCTTGTAAAGCGGATTAATGTGCTTCATTTGAAGAAGTTATTTGGCCACTTTAGTTGTGATACAAACCTTATTAAAACATATAGGCCTTCGGGCTAGGCCACATGAGTTGTGTGACTATGAATCGAACAAGTCACAAAAAAAGGCATTGTTTCTTATGCTGGGCATCATTCACAAGTTATAATATATAATTCACAAGTAATAGGCTTATATTGTCCCCAATCAGACTATTCTTCATTTAATCGTGTCTTTAAATATACGCGTAACATTTGTTAGAATTTAGAATGGACCATTAACATGCACCTGTATCGAAGCAGGGGCAGCGGGGAATAAATACATGTCATCTTTGCACTTAAATAGTGAATGGAGGACGCTTTTCTCAGTGGTTTATTTTCATGGCCATACTCCTGATCTAAATATAAGCAATGTGCTTAATATTAGGAAGGTTGAGAAATACATTTAGTAGGCCTAGCCAAAAGAAAACTGATGGGATCCTCCTCTTCTTAATAGAGGCCATCACTCTGTTTTCTCCCGCAATTGCATAGCCTATAGAAATGTCGCACAACATGAGCTGATGGGCTCTCATTAATGGTTTGATTAGATTTTCAAATACATTTGCATTGATGTCAGAGTGATTGGAGGGACAAAAGGGTGATGAGTACCAGGCAGTTAGCAAGTTTGTTAGGCTGCTAATGACCAGCAGCAGCATCAGAGCTTGGAGAAGCTTAATTACGTGACTAAACGGTCATGTGGAATTTGACTGCCTTCATGACTCTTGACCACCGGCGTGGTGGTAATACGGTCACCGCAACAGCCCTAGGCATAAGCTCTAATACGCATATGGATGTTTTGAAATAATCAGAAAGCGCTGTCCATTTCATTGCGTTATAGGCTTTGAAACAACACCTCCAATGACCATGTTTTCCACTCAGTTTCATCCCATTGAACTGTTTTCTTCAAACTGATCATCACAGTGAGGGTGAGTTATAAAAGGCACATACTGTTTCGACGATAAGTGTTTAATGTGATTTTTGATAGCATTGCATTGATGAACAAAAAAAATAATGTCAGAGTGGTTAGAGGGACAATAGTACCCGGAGTACCAGGCCTTTAGTGACCTGATGATAGTTGTATACTAACAACGTATGTCCAGAGAGCATAAGAGGAGATTACCGTGACTCACATGGAATTTTACTGAGGTTATGACTCATGGCTGCCAGTGCGGCGGTAATACGGTCACAGCCCTACTCATATGACTTTACTGTGCATCAGTGCCATGCCCATTGCCCATTTCTTCATTTGCCTGTGGTTACAAGCAGTGTTTGTGTATGTTGAAGTGGTGTTGTGTTCTCCAGACAGAGGGGACTATGTTGTATGTCTGGGTCCCTTGTGTGGTACTGTGATGTTGTTGTGGCCTTCAGCAAGCAAATTAACTGGACATCCATGTGCAGCAGAAAGAGAGAGAGAAGGATGACCTGCCTTGGTGGATGATGTCACTGAGGACAGACAGACAGACGCTATCTTTTGCCGTTAGCGCAGAAGATTGCGGCCCTCCCCCAACCCGGACGACACTTGGCCAATGGTGCGCCACCCTATGGGACTCCCGGTCACGGCCGGTTGTGACACAGATCCGGGCTCGTACCCGGGTCTGTAGTGACGCCTCTAGCACTGTAGTGACGCCCTTAGACCGCTGCGTCACTCCCCCAAGAGTTGATCCACTGTAGTACGGAACTTCAAAAACAGATCCGCTCTGGAGGCCCATGCGCCTGGCATCCATGTCAAAACATTTTTAAACGTAATAAATCCTTTTGAGAGTAACCCTCCAAAAAGTAATTCCTTCATAAACATTTTTCATTTCCATATGTTCTAGGAAGCTAAGTGCTTGTTTCTTGGGCTCCAGAAATGTGACTGGTCTTGAAAAAGCTCAAATTCAACTGATTGAAAGTACAAGGGGGGCATTGGTGAACAAATGTCGTGGTCAAGCCTAGGACGGCGCCAGTGCAATGAGTGGAGCTTACTCAGGTGTTCAAATGCTCATATCAAACGAGAGGCTAAAATATAGAAATTAAACATGGTCCCATGTTTCATGAGCTGAAATAAAAGGTCCCAGAAATGTTCCATATGCACAAAAACCTAATTTATTTAAAAAATGAAAAAACATCCCTGTTTGTGAGCATTTCTCCTTTGCCAAGATAATCCATCCACCTGACAGATGTGGCATATCAAGAAGCTGATTAAACAGAATGATCATTACACACACAGGTGCACCTCGTGCCGGGGACAATAAAAGGCCACTAAAATGTGCAATAAGGAACACACAAAATTTACTGGACATCATCAGATCATCACACAACACAATGCCACAGATGTCTCAAGTTTTGAGAGAGCATGCAATTGGCATGCATGCTGCTGGAATGTCCAACCAAAGCTGTTACCAGATCATTTAAATTTCTCGACCACAAACAGCCTCCAACGTCGTATTAGAGAATTTGGTAGTATGTCCGACTGGCCTCACAACTGCAGACCATGTGTAACGCTGGGTCTTCCGTTCCTGTGGCGGTCCTCATGAGAGCCAGATTTCTCATAACGCTTAATGGTTTTTGCGACTGCACTTGGAGAAACTTTCAAAGTTTTGGAAATTTTCCAGATTGACTGACCTTCATGTCTTAAAGTAATGGTGGACTGTCATTTCTCTTTGCTGATTTGAGCTGTTCTTGCCATTATATGGACTTGGTCTTTTACCATATAGGGCTATCTTCTGTATACCAACCCTACCCTGTCACAACACAACTGATTGGCTCATACGCAATAAGGAAAGAAATTCCGCAAATTAACTTTTAACAATGCACACCTGTTAATTGATATGCATTCCAGGTGACTACCTCATGAAGCTGGTTGAGAGAATGTCAATAATTTGCAAAGCTGTCATCAAGGCCTAGGGTGGCTACTTTGAAGAATCTCAAATATAAAATATATATTTTTTGGTTATTACATGATTAAGAAAAAAAAATTAAGAAAAACCCTGGAATGAGTAGGTGTCCAAACTTTTGACTGGTACTTTCATACCCCGTTGAAAGGCACATAACCTTTTTGTCTTGCCCATTCACCCTCTGAATGACACACATACACAATCCATGTCTCAATTGTCTCAAGGTTTTAAAATCCTTCTTTAACCTGTCTCCTCCCCTTCATCTACACTGATGGAATTAGATTTGACAATTGATGAGAAATTAAAACAATTGAATCCATTTTAGAATAAGGAGGTAAAGTAAAACAATTTGGACAAAGTAAAGGGGTCTGAATACTTTCCGAATGGACTGTACGTCATGGAAAGAGGAGGTGTTCTTAATGTTTTGTATACTCAGTTTATACCACTACATATGTAGATATTAAAATAAACAGCATTTTCTACCTTATAACAATTATATTTTGTGCCAATTTTGACTGAATTTGGTTCAGTGGATACTGAGGGAACATAGGGCTGAGGGAACATAGTGTGGTCCCCGCCTATATTAACATGCAGCTTTCTGGATAAATAACAAGTTGTCTCTCCTGTTCACTGGAGCACAGTGAGTTAGATATGCACAAATTATTCTTACAAATTCTCATTACTGTAGCTGTTGACCAAAAACGCTCTGTATGTTCTTAGTGCATCTCTCTCTCTCTCTCTCTCTGTCTGTGAGTGTCAGAGAGGGCATCTGTTTCAGTCTCCTCTAAGCTAATGGCGTGACTTTCAACTGAGGACTAAAAAAGGCCCTCCCTCCCTCCTTCACAGATGACTGGATCATATTTACTGCCATGACAAGAGCACTCCAGCTCTGCCAGGGCAATGATATAATACCGTTAGCCTTGGACGTGATTTCTCATCTCCTTACTTACAATGACAAATGATACGCAAATGCAGCAATGAAGAACAACGTAACATCCTCCTCCCAGAGGTCAAAAAGGTCCACCAAAGTCACCCCCCTCTTCATCTCTATTCCTCTTCGAATCTCTTCATATTTAACAGTGCCCTTAACATCCTGTCCAGTTTCTCTCGCTCTCTTTCCCCACCCTCCCCCTCTTCACGCTCAGCGCCCCTTCTCTTGGCTCCTTGACCCTCCTCCTCTCTCTCTCTCTCTCCCTCGCTCTTGTTCCCTCTCTCTTGGCAGCAACGGAAATGGTAAAGAGCAGAGTACAGAATGCCCAGTCGAGCCCCCACAGTGAAGCTATGCCATCTGCAGACCTGGCATAATGCGCCCATGGCTCTCATACAACCACACAACCCCTGAACTGCCAACATACGAACCAAGAAAAAACACAATCCCCCATTCCTCCTTTTCACCCTCATCTTCCTCTCTCCTCCACCCTCCTCTTCTTCCATACACCTCATACCAACTGTCTCTCCCTCGCTCTTCCTCTTACCCCTCCATCACCTCCTCTTCCTCCCCCATACACATCCTCCTCTCCATCTCCTCCTCTAGTGACGTTATTGGCAGTGGGTGAAAGGAAGGCGTTTTGCTGCTCCACTCTGGTTTTATAAGAGGGGGCTGACTGGACTGTATCGTAGGCTGGGCCTCGTGACAGGTAGCACCCCCTCTGCAGTATTATATAGCGCTGAGGACTAAGTCTGTGTCCTAGATGGCGCCCTATTCCCTATATAGTGCCCTACTTTTGACCAGGGCGGATCAAAAGTAGTGCGTTGTATAGGGAATAGGGTGACAATTGGGCACAGGCTCTGACAGTATTACATCCCCGTTCCCTTCTGGAATGAGATTAAAATTAGAGGGTGATGTCATGCATCTCAAGATGGTTGGGGAAGTGTAGCGGTACTGTGAGTCTTCTTCTAAGACTCTTGGCTGTCTATTACTTTTCTGGGGAGAAACGGATGCTGATGATACTGTATCTACACACTCATTGACGTTTCGTTGCTACGGGGGCCTGTGATTGCAAGTCAAGGGTCACGAGTTCACCGACGGTCTCGATGTAATAGCCCTGAGTGGAAATGGATGTGGTGAGAAATATTGACCCTTTGCATCAGATGCGGATACACACATGCAGGCGTACACACACACAAACAAATGCACACACACTGGCCAGTGTTGGAGCTAAGGGAGGTGGTGCTGGTACACCCACTACCTTCAGTTAGTTGTAAATGAACCCCATGAGCATTCTTGGAGCCTGATGGATTAGTGTAAACATACCGCGGCAAAATGTTAATGGACATCGATGAAATAACACACAGCCTAAACCTTCTAAAGTGTCCATCATGCCCTCGTCGCAGCTCTTTGGCTTAATGCATTGTCTCTAAAAGAAAGCAAATCTCCTGAAAGGACTATGGGTGGATCTGCTGCTGAGTGGTAGAGCTCACACACACACGCACACAAGTTGGATCATCATGGCAATAAGAAGAGCATTCGAGAACAGTGTATAAAAGGTGCTGGGTGTTACGAAACATCCCGATGGGTGAGTAAAAGGTGCTGGGTGTTACGAAACATCCCGATGGGTGAGTAAAAGGTGCTGGGTGTTACGAAACATCCCGATGGGTGAGTAAAAGGTGCTGGGTGTTACGAAACATCCCGATGGGTGAGTAAAAGGTGCTGGGTGTTACGAAACATCCCGATGGGTGAGTAAAAGGTGCTGGGTGTTACGAAACATCCCGATGGGTGAGTAAAAGGTGCCGGGTGTTACGAAACATCCCGATGGGTGAGTAAAAGGTGCTGGGTGTTACGAAACATCCCGATGGGTGAATAAAAGGTGCTGGGTATTAGGAAACATCCTGATGGGTGAATAAAAGGTGCTGGGTGTTAGGAAACAACCTGATGGGTGAATAAAAGGTGCTGGGTGTTAGGAAACATCCTGATGGGTGAATAAAAGGTGCTGGGTATTAGGAAACATCCCGATGGGTGAATAAAAGGTGCTGGGTGTTAGGAAACATCCTGATGGGTGAATAAAAGGTGCTGGGTATTAGGAAACATCCTGATGGGTGAATAAAAGGTGCTGGGTGTTAGGAAACATCCTGATGGGTGAATAAAAGGTGCTGGGTGTTAGGAAACATCCTGATGGGTGAATAAAAGGTGCTGGGTATTAGGAAACATCCTGATGGGTGAATAAAAGGTGCTGGGTGTTAGGAAACATCCTGATGGGTGAATAAAAGGTGCTGGGTGTTAGGAAACATCCTGATGGGTGAATAAAAGGTGCTGGGTGTTAGGAAACATCCTGATGGGTGAATAAAAGGTGCTGGGTGTTAGGAAACATCCTGATGGGTGAATAAAAGGTGCTGGGTGTTAGGAAACAAGAGGTTCCGCTCATAACGTCGTGCCTCTGCTGCTGCAACCCGAGGCTGTGACTCTTGACTCACGCACCGATCGCAGCCAATCACGCGGAACAAAGGAATAATTGAGTCAGAGATCAGAGGAAATGGGCCAGGGGAAAAAAGACGGTTCAATCTCCCCAACAAAAGGAGTTAGTGCTGGACTCTTTCTTTTTTTTTACACTAACGTCTGTTCTCTACAGCAGATCTCTCTTTATCTGAATAAGCAATCTGTATTGTTTAAAATGATCTAATAATCCAGCAACTGCTTCCTGCTGTTTTCATAGTCTTCCTCCCCAGTCAGCAGAAGACGTTGAAAATACTTATTTAATTTAAATTTATTTTTTATTTTTTTATTTTCAACGTCTTTCGCTCATAGGGTCTCATTCTAGGGAAGTGCTTTGAGTGCCATGTACGAAAAGAACAGTGGGAAAACTGTTAGTATATTGGCTGTTATCATATGTATCTGTGAGCACAGCATGTGGTTTGGGTGGGAGGATGTGCTGCCTGCGGAACATGATTCATCCCAAAAACTGTCAACCTGCTGACGGTCTCCCTCTGGACAACGTGTTGCAGCACCATTTCCAGCCTGGTGTAACCCACTTAGAAACAGTACCACAGCCCCATGGGGAAACAGCATGTTGGCTCTTTTAACAAGGGCAACGGCAAATAGGCCATTCATCTCAATAGCTCTCTCTCATACAAGAATCAGGTAACAACACCTCCATTTTTCTGTTACTCTCTCTCCCTCTCTTTTTTCAGTATATATATTCTTTCTCCCAAACCGACATCACAGCCGTATGCAGTTCTTTATTGTTTTTGTCGTTCGCACACAGTTTCCTCCTCTTGTCTCTTTCTATCATTACTTGTCTCCTTTGATGTCGGCTTCTCTCCCATCACCTGTCTTGGATCTCTGTCTCAAACACAATCGCTGCATTTAGTGAATATTTCTGGGCCGCCTTTGTCCGGGTAGCCAAGTCATTTAAAAAGGTGCTGTGGCTGGCACAAGACAGGCAATAGTCCTGTCCTTGTCATAACAAAAGTCTAGCACGCACACACACACACACACAAAATGAGCTTGCACATCCCTGTACATAAAACAGACAACACACACACAGCAATGTCAGCATTGGCACTGTGATAATGGCAGGGCGAGAAGCAATCTGTGTACCCCCACCCTTCTCCATATCAGACAGCCCCTTGGTTAGAGCTGCTGTTCTTCAGAGGAACGATCGCTGGGACAAACAGAATCACCCACAAGCACACACACACGCACGCACGCACGCACGCACGCACGCACGCACACACACACACACACACACACACACACACACACACACACACACGCTGGAGGTGAGGCTGCCCACTCTGTTGCCCCTGTATCATGCGTCTGAAAGTAAGACAGCTGGCCAATCAAAATGCTGCCTAACTCAACACGACACGGGCCACCTTCTGACCAGCAGGACTCTGGGTAGCCAGACCGTTGGTAGGGTGGAGAGGTCTCCAGTCTTATGAAATGTGTACGCATATTGTATTTTTTTCCCAATCTAAAATAAAACACAGATTGAGGGAGAGGTCACAAAATAAAACAAACAATCTTTGTTATTGTGAGAGGTGAGAGCAGAATGCGGTGATGGACACGAGAATAACAACAGGAAAAGGCCCAGTGATAGTTGCCATGGTAAATATGCCCCTCATCACCCACTGAACCTTGTGAAGACTTACAGAAAACATTTGACCTCTGTCATTGCCAACAAAGGGTATATAACAAAGTATTGAGATAAACTTTTGTTATTGACCAAATACTTATTTTCCACCATAATTTGCAAATAAATTCATTAAAAAATCCTACAATGTGATTTTCTGGATTTTTTTCCCTCATTTTGTCTGTCATAGTTGAAGTGTACCTATGATGAAAATTACAGGCCTCTCTCATCTTTTTAAGTGGGAGAACTTGCACAATTGGTGGCTGACTAAATACTTTTTTGCCCCACTGTATATAGGTATGTGCATGTATATACATTTGAAGTCGGAAGTTCATATACACCTTAGCCAAATTATTTACAGACAGATTATTTCACTTAAAATTCACTGTATCACAATTCCAGTGGGTCAGAACATACACTAAGTTCACTGTACCTTTAAACAGCTTGGAAAATTCCAGAAAATTATGTCATGGTTTTAGAAGCTTCTGATAAGCTAATTGACATCATGTGAGTCAATTGGAGGTCTACCTGTGGATGTATTTCAAGGCCTACCTTCAAACTCAGTGCCTCTTCACTTGACATCATGGGAAAATCAAAAGAAATCAGCCAAGACCTCGGAAAAAGAATTGTAGACCTCCTCAAGTCTGGTTCATCCCTTGGAGCAATTTCCAAACGCCTGAAGGTACCACGTTTATCTGTACAAACAATAGTGCGCAAGTATAAACACCATGGGACCACGCAGCCATCATAACGCTCAGAAAGGAGACGCATTCTGTCTCCTAGAGATTAACTTACTTTGGTGCGAAATGTGCAAATCAATCCCAGAACAACAGCAAAGGATCTTGTGAAGATGCTGGAGGAAAGAGGTACAAAATGATCTATATCCACAGTAAAACGAATCCTATATCGACATAAGCTGAAAGGCCACTCAGCAAGGAAGAAGCCACTGCTTCAAAACTGCCATAAAAAAGCCAGACTACAGTTTGAATTGCACATGGGGACAAAGATTGTACTTTTTGGAGAATCTGGTCTGATGAAACAAAAATAGTCTGTTTGACCATAATGACCATTGTTTTGTTTGGAGGAAAAAGGGGGAGGCTTGCAAGCCGAAGAACACCATCCCAACCGTGAAGCACGGGGGTGGCAGCATCATGTTGTGGGGGTGCTTTGCTGCAGGAGGGACTGGTGCACTTTATATGGATATATTGAAGCAACATCTCAAGACATCAGTCAGGAAGTTACAGCTTGGTCACAAATGGGTCTTCCAAATGGACAATGACTCCAAGCATACTTCCAAAGTTGTGGCAAAAAGGCCTAAGGACAACAAAGTCAAGGTATTGGAGAGGCCATCACAAAGCCCTGACCTAAATCATATAGAAAATGTATGGGCAGAACTGAAAAAGCATGTGCGAGCAAGGAGGCCTACAAACCTGACTCAGTTACACCAGCTCTGTCAGGAGGAATGGGCCAAAATTCACCCAACGTTTGACCCAAGTTAAACAATTTAAAGGCAATGCTACCAAATACTAATTGAGTACATGTAAACATCTGACCCACTGGTAATGTGATGAAAGAAATCAAATATGAAATAAATCATTCTCTCTACTATTATTCTGACATTTCACATTCTAAAAATAAAGTGGTGATCCTAACTGACCTAAAACAGGGAATCTTTTACAGGGATTAAATGTCAGGAATTGTGAAAAACTGAGTTTAAATGTATTTGGCTAAGGTGTATGTAAACTTCCAACTGTATATGTATGCATACGTGTATGTATATGGATATATATATTTACCAAAAAAAGATATGGGGGATTGGAAATGTTGCAGACAATTACATTGATGGAAGCAACAATCTTTCCACAATATTAAGCTGATCCACCCCTAAAATATCTATATATAGTTTTTTAAATTTAAATAAATAAATAGATTTCACAATGCATTACGTAACATTTTATCCATACTCTCATGTAGACAGACTACTGTCACCGTGGTAAACAATATTTATACTGTCATCATTAGACCCACAGACACATCTAATCTCCTATAGGCCAACTCACATGTGCCAGACAGACTACTGTATCTGTTAAAAATCAAATCTCATACATCTGTTTCATAGATTATCTGGCAGTAGGCAATCTCTTAATCTCACATCTATTGAATAGATGATCCTGATTCTTACTCAAAGCACTACCAATAACAAATATCTGTAAGCTCAGCTTTACTCAAATCTCATTGTTGGAGATTAAGATTCTGAGTATAAAATCAGTTTATCTTTTCAAATTACATTACACATACATAGCCTATTTAACTGACACTTGTGGTTGGTTTGATAGAGGGATTAACCTTGATGACCAGACATGACAATGCTGACATGAAAATACTAATATTGTCAATTATTCTAACCATAAAAAGTGTTGTGAGTTTCAATTCACTAGCTGTGTTTACACAGGCAGCTCAATTCTGATATTTTTTTCACTAATTGGTCTTTTGACCAATCAGATCAGCTCTTTAGTCAATAATTGAGTGTAATATCAGAATTGGGCTGCCTGTGGAAATGCAGCCATAGTGGCATATGACTTGTATTTGTGAGGTCATTTTAGGATCCATTTAGACAGATTTCACCTGTAAACTGGGGTGGTCCACGCCATGTTTTTCCACCTCAGAGCATGTGAACTGTTTTTGCAACAACACAGCTGCACTGTGGGAGGAATCATGTGTTGGATGATATGGCAGCATATAACCCCCAGGCTCCCACTGTGTATTTGTGTCCCTTTTCCACAGGATGTACACCTCTCCACTCCTGGTAATATAGCCTTTCCACTGACTACAGCTGATTACCATCAAATCACTAGTTTCCCCCGTGGCTATCAAAGGAATTCACTTGGGGGGAAAAGGTTTGGAATCAAGAGAAGCAAAAAATGTACTTGTATGGAGCACAACAAAGAGAGATGATAGACAGTGGAAAAAAAACCTTGATAAGAATCACAAGAAGAAGACATGGCTTGAGGCAAAAACAACTCTATAATGTATTATAATTAACCCTTGTGCTGGTTACTAATAAAATAATGATTAGGGCCCAGTGCAGTCAAAGATGTCATTTTCCTGTGTTTTAGAATACATTTCCACACTATGAGGTTGGAATAATACTGTCACATTTTGAAAATGATAAAGCCCTTATAGTGGAAGAGCTGTTCGAAAAGACTGCCTGAAATGACAGCCTGTTTTGGTGGGATGGAGTTTTGGCCTGCCTTGGTGACATCGTCAGACGGTAAATTAGTTAATAGAACAATAAGAAACAGAGTTCCAAACCTCTCTGTCAATAACAGCTAGTTTTAGTTTTTTTCCACTCCACTCAAACCACTACCAGACAGTCCTAGCAAAATTCTTGTTTGAGGGATTCCTCTATGCTAAGAAGCTATTTTAGTTTATTTTTGACCATTTTTTTATTGAAAAAAATCACAGTAAGGAAATTATTTTATATTGAGATGAAAATGGCTGCATTAATCGAGAATGGCAATACATTTCACGTTGAACGGACAGGAATATCACAATGAAAAATATGGACACATTCGCCAGCCATCTACCCGTCTATATTCAGCTCCATTGCGCTGTCCACCGTGCAAAGCGCCAGCTATTAATGTATTATTAAGCCTATTCTTATTACCCAACCTCATACAGGCCTCACAGCAGCGGAAATTCTGCTTGACACTTGCTAATTGTCTAAACGAGTTCCTTCCTAACCCCGTGAACCGGAACGAACAATGGCAGAATCTCAGTATACGAGCTGTCCATGCTCAAGACCCGCGACGCTGAGCAACAACACTGACTAGGCTAGCTACTCCTCACCTGTCAAGCTGTCGTAGCACTCGATCTCCGTGATCTCCACCGTTCTCCGCTGCTCTTCCGTCAGCTTGACCGCGGCTTGGCTCAGGAGGTTGACCTCGGAGTCCGTGCTTTCATCCACTAAATGCACCCCTTTCAGCTGCAGCAGAGCCCGGTGGTACTTCCCTATCGCTTCCCGGAATTTCTTCTCCTTGTAGCAGCGGTGGCCCTCCACCTTGAAGTCAATGGCTTTCTGTATGTTTGACTCCATCTCCATCTGTGCCGAGCCGGCAAGACACCCTCCTCCAACGCCGACGTCCCCCGCGGCCGCCGCCAGGCTCCGGCCCCCCGCCTCTGGGTAGCTCTTTATGGAGTGCTGTTTTGCTTCCATCTCTCTCAGTGGGCGCGACTGGACCGGGCCATGCTGTTCCGACGAAGGTCTCTTTACTCCGAGAGGACTAGAGCGGCGTGCTGTGCATAAAGAACGCGCGAGACAGGCAGGCAACAACAATACAGATGAGAGCGAGAGAATAAAAACCTAGCACGCACCGCGCAAATAGGCAATAAACTATCAAAACAGCTTACACAAATTCAGACTACCGTAAATTGTATTTTATATAAAAATCACAAATAATTGGCCAGACATGACAATGCTGAAATGAACTGATTCCTGAATTACAAGCCCTCTTCTATCTATTTTTGACCATCGCGCGAGAGGATGCCTTCGATTGTGTGTCTGCGCTCGAGCCCCCGGCATGCGCCGCTTCAGCACCACAGCCAGCGGACTCAGGCTCGCGCGTGATGCATTGTGGGGAAATCGAGGAGTCGTGCGGAGTTCAATCGGATCTTTCACCTTAAAGTTGTAAGCAATCTTCACTTTGATTCATATGACCAATCAAGAGTCATGATGGATGTATGTAAAGAAACGGGAAATAAAACTAAAAAAAACAACACCAACATTTATTACCAGGAGTTGAAATTACTGTATGAATATGCCGGGGGTAGAGACAATCTATTCTACAAATATTCTACATGATTGTAGTAAGCCTATGTGCTCTAGCTCTGATCCAAATGGCAAGACTTGTCAATTGCACAAATGAAATCAATGAACTCAAGACTATTCCATATACACTATACATACAAAAGTATGTGGACACCCCTTCAAATTAGTGGATTCGGCTATTTCAGCCACACAGCCATCCAGTGGCGACTCATCATTCAGGGCAGGTGCAGCAGAGTTTTTTTTGGCATTAATACATATCACATATCATTTGTAAACAATGTATTTTAAAAAAGTTAATAAAGCCGCATACAAACATGGTCTCGACAGGTAGCCTGTGGAAGACACATTTCAGTTGAAATAATTCAGTTGTTCAACTGACTAGGCATCTCCTTTGCCTTTTCGTTTTTTGCTTTCTTGAGTAAGGCAGCTCCAAAATGCAGGTGTTTCAGCCTAGCTCAGTGCTTTCAGTGGTGGTGGGGCAGCTAGCGGAAAATACAGAGCGTAGGGGTTGGTGATGTTCTCTTGTTGTGCCATGATTGGCTCAGTGTTCTGTCACTCATGGTACACTACGTCAGTGCAAAATCTACAGGTAGAGCTAGACATTCAGGCCCCTTGGGTGCTGCCATAGAATTACATTAGAAGTGCCCATCCAAGAAGACTCAAGGTAATTGGCCACAGATAAAATAACGTCAAATCACATTATATCTACCTTAGCTTTGATTGTAATGGACATGTCAACATCATACTTTCAAAATGTTAGCTAGCAAGCTAGACAAGCAGTCATCATCATGAATCAAGTTGACAATCTAATGGTAAATCCTTTTCAATCCTTGTCATTTGATTAAAAATTATCAATAAAACGTATCATTGCTTATCGGCCACTGGACATAAACAAGTTGCAGCGATGTGACAAGATCATAAGTTCTGGTCCATGGCGTTGCATTTGAATGTTTATCCTTTGAAATAAAATGTTTAAAAAATGACCCCCTTTTTCTCCCCAATTTCGTGATATCCAGTTGGTAAAGTTTGAGTACATTGGCCATGCTGTCAATCCAGCATGACTTCGCCCACATTCAAGACAACTGGAAACTCGGAACTGGGAAATCTCAGACTTCAGTGAGTTCAAGACGACTAGGAAAATACAGAAAATGATTTTGAATGGTCATCCAACTCGGAATTCCAAATCGAGAACTCTTGCCTCTTTCTCGAGCATACAAGAAGAACCGCTGCGCCACCTTCCTGTTCAAGTGAGCACAGCACCACAAGGTGAGTCCAAAAATGTATTCTATGCTGCTGCATAAATCAAGTAATATGCTAGGGAGATACTTATACTGTAGCCAAGAAAGTAATACTAAGTGTATGTTGTGTAGTAAGCTGTTTGTAGCCCATGTCCCTCACCCTCACGGACAATTCCTTCAACCTCATGGCTTGGTTTTTGCTCTGACATGCACTGTCAACTGTGTGACCTTCTATAGACAGGTGTGTTTCTTTCCAAATCATGTCCAATCAATTGAATTTACCACAGGTGGACTACAATCAAGTTGTAGAATCATGTCAAGGATGATCAATGGAAACAGGATGCACCTGAGCTCAATTTAATGTCTCATAGCTAAGGGTCTGAATACTTATGTAAATAAGGTATCAGTTTTTTAAATGTTTTTATACATTTCTAAAAACCTGTTTTCACTTTGTCATTATGGGGAAGTGCGTGTAGATTGCTGAGGAAACGTGTTAATTTAATCAATTTTAGAATAAGGCGGTAACGTAACAAAATGTGGAAAAAGTCAAGGGGTCTGAATAATTTCCAGAGGCACTGTACAAATACACAAATACATTCTAGAGGATTCTGTCCTTCCAATTTTGTGACAACTGTTTGGGGAAGGCCCTTTCCTATTTCAGCATGACAATGCCCCAGTGCGAGGTCCATAAAGAAACGGTTTGTTGGGTTCGGTGTGGAAGAACTTGACTGGCCTGCACAGAGCCCTGACCTCAACCTCATCGAACACCTTTGGGATGAATTGGAACGCAGACTGCGAGCCAGGCCAAATCACCCAACATCAGTGCCTGACCTCACTATTGCTCTTGTGGCTGAATGGAAGCAAGTCCCCACAGCAATGTACCAACATCTAGTATAAATCTTTCCTGAAGAGTGTAGGCTGTTATAGCAGCAAAGGTGGGACCAACTCCATATTAATGCCCATGATTTTGTAATGAGATGTTTGCACGTGCACGTCTCCACATACGTTTGTTTGTGTAGTGTACATACGTCGGCTAATTCGGTGGCACTTGTTTTTCTCGGGGCAAATGGTGTCCATTTTAATGATCTGTGACCAGATTCCATTGGAACCACAAAAATACCAGTGTTGTGCCCTTTTGTAAAGCCTAGTCTGCATTAATTCCACAGGACACAAACCTACACTGGTATAGAATCCATGGTTGTTGTTGTTCAGCCACACTCCTCTATTATGAATGTACTGTGCCCATGTTCCAATGTTCACATTAATGAACAGCATCACCTGCTGTGGGACTGTGCTGGTTACTAAGCAGCAGTGACCCAGAGGACTTTCCATCTGACAAAGCTGCTCTGGCCCTGAAAGATCACGGACACGTAATTACACCCAATCACTTCTCCACTGTAAGATCTGATGAGGACTCTGTTGCAAAAATGGTTTCTGTGCATCATCTAGGTGGGTGCTAGCCTGGGTACCAGTCGGTTTGAGTTATCATTCCACTTCTTGTCATGATCACATGACAGAGTACAGAGAGTTTCAAGTTCCTTGGTGTCCACATCACCAACAAACTATCATTGTCCAAACACACAAAGACGACAATGGCTTTTCCCCCTCAGGAGACCGAACAAATAGTGAGACTGTTCTCTCTGTCCCCCCACTCGCTGTTTATTATCTATGCATAGTCACTTTACCCCTACCTACATGTACAAATGACCTCAGCTAACCTGTACCTCACACATTGACTCAGTACTGGTATCCCCTGTATATAATCTCATTATTTTTATTTTGTGTCACATTTTAGATTTTTTTTAAACTTTAGTTTATTTAGTCAATCTTTTCTTAACCAACGATGTAGTTCAAGAAATAGAGTTAAGGGCTTGTAAGTAAGCACCTGTTGTATTCAGGGCATGTTAAACATTTAATTTGATGTGATTGGATTTGAAGGAGTGGAAATTTAGCTAAACAGGTTCTGGATTTCAGTCTAGGTGGGTGCTACACAGTGGTGTAAAGTACTTAAATAAAAATACTTTAAAGTAGTTTTTGGGGGGTATATGTAATTTACTTTACTATTTATATGTTTCAATACCTTTACTTCACTATATTCCTAAAGAAAATAATGTACCTTTTACTCCATACATTTTCTCTGACACCCAAAAGTACTCCTTATATTTTGGATGCTTAAGCAGGACAGGAAAATGGTTCTATTCACGCATACCAAATACTTTTAGACTTTTACTCAAGTGCCATTTTACTGGGTTACTCACTTTTACTTGAGTCATTTTCTACTAAGGTATCTTGAATTTTACTCAAGCATGACAACTAGGTACCTTTCCCACCACTGATACTACAAATCAGAGGTGAAAGCAGTGAAGTGAAGGTCGATGAGAGTTCTCTCTCTTCCATGTATTATGTCTGTCTGAAACAGTGAGTGGGAGAAAACTGGACAGGCTGTCACATTGCACCATCCCTCCCATCTGTCTGTCACTGTCAAAGCCTGGTTAGTGGTACCAGCTGTGCTCCTGCCTGTGTTTGTCGATGCAGCGCATTTGTGTGTGAGGGGGAGGCTAAGACACCCATCTCCAGGGAGGTAACACTGACAAGATGGAGAGCTCCCTGACTCAACCCCTAACACACACCACTCCTTCAGACAAACACACACCACTCCCAGACATATTATTGAACTCCTCGATAAATGATCAGCTCAATTCCACCGAGAAGCCAAATATTGACTCTGGTCTCACACCTGCAATTTCAATGATAGGGTATCTCATTAAAAGAGAAAGGTCCAAAGTTCAAGAGCACCCTGTAGGACTGAAATCCTGGGGGGGGCGGGACGGCTGGAGTAGCTAGCTCAAAGACGGAAGGAAAATCAGGCAAGACTTTTTCCGCCATTTTCTTATTTATCTTCAAGATCACTTTCTGAAGGCAGGGTGCCTTGTTCCATTACATCTTAAAAACAATAAAACCTTGGATGTTTTTTTTGTCATGATTTTCAAAATATATATATATACAGTGTAGCAAAGTTCCGGTGTGAAGTTTAATAAAAAATAAATAAAAGACAGTCTCAAAATGACATTGTGTTGGGTGAACACCTGCTAAGTATTGCATCAATATCAAGGGGACATTACATATCAGTTCCTATACCATGCTGAATTATGACAAACCAGGGGCTTATAGAGGAAAGCACATTACACATTTAGATAGAAAGGGTATGGTGCAGAACTAACATGATGCTTTAGTTGACTAACAAGAGAAGCATGTGAGCTCTATACGTTACATTTCTACGTACTGAATAAGCCCCGGGGGGGGAATCTCTTGGCTTTCAAGCAGATGGCTGTACACAACCAGAGGATCAATGTGGCGGTGGAGCCTTCAAAAAAGGTAGAAATCATCAAGCAATATGCATTTACACATTTCTACAGATACAGTTCATATAAAATGAGGTGATGAGATTCTCTTGCTTGTGGGTTGAGAGGTTCATTGATGTACTTGTTTGCCAGTTGCTGCTGTCCAGTCTAGGGCCAGAGTTACAGCATTAAAGTCTTAGCAGTGGACTGTACTTCTCCTGTACCAGGTCGTCACGGCCCAAGTGAGGTGAGTGCTTACGTGATATGAGGAATAACGTTACATTGTGCATTCCAACAATCCATTGTGTCACTTGGCCAACTTCACTAGAAGCAGCTCTCTGTAAAAGCCTACAATACAGACCTCTGTTTTGTACTGTGGATGGCATCCCCAACTGGAGGCATATGAGGTCAAGAGGCCAGTGTTGGTTCCATGCCATAACAATAGCATAAAACAATACAACTAAACGCTGGAGATGGGTGCAGAAGGTTTAATCTCCTTGATTGGCAGAGGAACAGCAGCATGGAGAAAATGTGTCTTGACCTAAAAATGTAGTTAGCTCGGATGGGTCAAATTTATGCCTATAGAACCTAAACTTACCTTTCAAAACCTGATGAAACATCCAAAATGTTCATTCACCCAGGCCGATTGCAGTGGTCGTCTCAAACCTCTAAGGTTGGATATAATAACAAAATGCTTTTCATGACTCCAACACGTAAGGGGAATAATACCAAATAATAAAAAAGTAGGGTTTAAGTCTAGACATGACCTGATATGTGTTAGGTCCTCCTGCTGCCTAGTCTCTTAAAGACATTGACTGACCCTACGTCCATCTGAGCCCCAAAACTCTCTCCCCTCCAGCCCTGGTGCTGCTGCTGACCTTGGGGCTAGCCAGGGCCAGGCCTGGCCGGGCCTTATTTCTGGTGCTGGTCACCCGGCTGTCCTGGGTGTCGGCAGGCGGTGGGGAGGCAGAGGGCTTGCCCAGTCTCTGAAGCACGCTGAGCTTGGCAGGGGGGAGGCCGTCGGGGGAGGAAGAGGACGAGGAGGAGGGAGAATCAGTGGGGGGGAGTTTGAATTTCCCTCCCAGGCGGCGGAGGGTGGTGGGGGCCAGCTTGGGGGCTACAGGCTCTTTCTTCTGGGAGGGTGGGAGTCGCTTGAGGACGCCAGCGTACTGTAAGACCGAACCCTCTCCGTCACTATCATCCTCATCCTCCTCCTCCTCTTCCACTCCGTCTACATCAACCCTTCCTGCAGTTCCCTGCTCCTCCTCCGCGCCGTCTGTTCGGCCCAGACGACTGAACACACCCGTGGCCTGGAGAGAGACGGGCCATGAGAGCAGAGAGGCCATGCCCTGACTAACACTCAACGTCAGTCACACAGACACACATGTAACGTGTCAAAAGTGAGGGCTCACCTTGCTGCTGCCTGTGGTGGTATCTGCCTTGGACTCGGCTCCCAGTCGCTCAAACACAGACATCCGCTTGCTCCCTTTTTATAGGTAAGAGAAACAGAGTTAAATAGATAAATATACTGTCAAACACAGGAATTGAAAGAGTGGGATGGTGTGTGTGTGTGTGTGTGGGGGGGGGGGGGGTTCTAGTGAGGGATAGGAGTCATCTTTATCATGGTAAGAGAAAGACATTTCAAGACCCATTTCCTTTAGATGCGTCAGACCATAATGTTAGTGGGATGAGCATTAAAGTGCATTGAATGATTAGTATCCTTGGTTCACCGTGGCCAGAAGGTGAGGCCCTACCTTTCTTGGCCTGCTGGGCCAGGATTCGGGCGGTGCGTGCCGTGGTGCCTTTGGGCATGTTGATGATGTACTTGCCTTCCATCTCTGCAGTCACGCGCCGACGCTTCACCGGCAGACCGTTCCCCTCGTCAGCAGGCCGGCTCAGCACTGGGAAAAAGAGAGATGGGATGGCGAGAGAGAGGAGGTGGAAAGAGGTAGAGAAGAAAAAGAATGAGATATTGTGGGATGGAGACAGAGAGAGTCAACTGTGACATCTATGCTCGGGAGATTTTGCCTCCAGCTACGGCAGATAGAGTGAGAAGGCCAGTCCACACAGAGGGTGGAAAAGGGGGGTAGCTACCTGCTTTGCCACCTTTGGCCTGTTTGTTGGACACTGTCACAGAGATTGCCCGGTTGTCAGGGTGATGGGCTGGTGTGTTTGGCGGTGAGTCGCGGCTCAA
This sequence comes from Oncorhynchus masou masou, assembly GCF_036934945.1. Taxonomy (NCBI): domain Eukaryota; kingdom Metazoa; phylum Chordata; class Actinopteri; order Salmoniformes; family Salmonidae; genus Oncorhynchus; species Oncorhynchus masou. Next base: position 52,850,791 of record NC_088224.1, on the reverse strand, counting down.
GGCGTTGGCAATCATACGTGTGGCGGCTGTAGAGAAACAGGAGGATTAGAAACATATGGTGAGGATTCTGGCACAGAATGGCTCCCGTGCATTACCCAAGAGGGTGACGCTACTCATTGGAGGTGGAAGGGGCGACTTATCGTCCTACACTGTTAAGCACGTTGAGAAAGGCGATACATAAAAGGCAAATCACTGGTATGAAATTAATAACGGTTCATTGTGTTGAACCAAAATACTCACGGGTGTTGGCAGTTCTTCGGAGTTCGGTCTGAACGCTGGACTGTCCTGAGGTTATGGACTGTGTGGCCATTTTGCACATGTCCTGGAGACGGGAAGGGGAGGTGGGAGAGGGGCAGTATTGGAGTAACTGCTGTCAGAACAGCATTAAAAACAGCAAGTCTTCTGGCAAAGTACCATATCTCTATCGCATGACTTGTAGTGCTGCATTGGAGGAAGTGCTCCCAACACGAGCCCGAAAAGCTCTTTAAATTTTATTTATTTATTTCACCAGGTAGGCAAGTTGAGAACAAGTTCTCATTTACAATTGCAACCTGGCCAAGATAAAGCAAAGCAGTTCAACACATACAGCAACAGAATTACACATGGAGTAAAACAAACATACAGTCAATAATAGTAGAAAAATAAGTCTATATATGATGTGAGCAAATGAGGTGAGATAAGGGAGGTAAAGGCAAAAAAAAGGCCATGGTGGCAAAGTAAATACAATATAGCAAGTAAAACACTGGAATGGTATTTTTGCAGGAGAAAAATGTGCGAAGTAGAAATAGAAATAATGGGGTGCAAAGGAGCAAAATATAAAAATAAAGAGTAGGGGAAGAGGTATTTGTTTGGGCTAAATTACAGATGCAGATGTACAGGTGCAGTAATCTGTGAGCTGCTCTGACAGCTGGTGCTTAAAGCTAGTGAGGGAGATAAGTGTTTCCAGTTTCAGAGATTTTTGTAGTTCCTTCCAGTCATTGGCAGTAGAGAACTGGAAGGAGAGGCAGCCAAATGAAGATTTGGTTTTGAGGGTGAAATGAATGATGCAACAGGTCAGTGATTGTATCTTTCCGGCCATTATTTCTCTAGACCGGTGGTCTACCATCCTGTCGATCACGATAGACTGGTCGATCATGATCTACACAAGCCGTCTCCTTACCTGTCGGTAGACCTGTTTGGCGTGTTTGAGGATGGCAATAATGTCACCGATGACAGTGATGCCCAGGTCCATCATGATCTCCTTACTGAGGTCCATCAGCATGTTTTTCTGGACCCTGCAGAAAGGGTGAGAGAGAAGGAAGTGGGATTGCGAGAGAAAATAGATATTTAATTCCTACTAATAGAAGAATGGACGAGAATTTATTCGAAATTAATGGAAATGATTCACGACCAAATTGTTTACATTGACATTTTAGTCATTTAGCAGACGCTCTTATCCAGTACATACTTTTTCCAGGGATGCAAACTGGTGAGTGCCCAAAAAGGTGACACTTTCTTTTTGCACTGAAACATGCAAAAAAAAAAAAAAAACTCTCCTAGGGGGGAAATACAGGTTAACAAAAGCAAACAACAAAGCGGTTCCCAACCACCGGCCCCACGCACGGAAAGGATAATTCATTATAATGTATATATATATTTTTTTTAATCTGTAAAATAAAATAATAATTATATACAATTAGAGGCTATTTGTGCAGTAATTACATTGAACTTGGCGCAGTCTGTTGGTCATTTTCTCACCACTCTAATATCTGTCACGCCCACAACAGTTTACCGATTCTGAACTTGAGTAACGCGAGCGCCCATCGCCGTCTGCGTGAGCTGTGTTGGTCACCAACTACGTTAGTTGACGTGAATAAAAACAAGCAAACGTCGAGATCTTCGGAAGGGCTAAGGAAGATAAAAGGACCAACGACGATGTCGATAAAGCAGAGACAGCAGAGCCCGAGCCAGCAAAAAAAAAAAAAAAAAGCCTCATTCAATAGAAAATATGGCTTTATTGCGACAGGTGACTCACATGTCCCCTGTGCGTAGTATGTGGAGATCGCCTGCCAGTGTTTGAGTTACGAGAGCCACTGCAGAGATTTCATTCAGAAAAAGAAGTCACCACTGGCAGCACATTTCAATGACGAAGAATGGGCCGCAAAACTCGCTTACCCGTGCGACATATTTAACCTGCTCAACGAAATCAATCTGTCACTTCCGGGGGAGAATGACAACTGTCTTTAAATTGGCAGATAACGTGGCTGCATTCAAAGCCAAACTGGAACTGTGGGGAAGGCGAGTGGACAGGGGCATATTTGACATGTTCCAAAAATGAGCGGGGATTTTTGGGAGACAGACTGGGCCGTCTTTCTCCCAGCTGGTGCGCGATCCCCCAGCTTCGCTGTCAATAGAGTTCGAGCGTTACTTCCCAACCACCAAAAGACCCACGAAGTGCGAAGAAATGGATCCGCGACCCATTTGTGAATGTACCGGGTGAATCGTCCATGTCTGTGCAGGAATAAGATCAACTCCTTGAGGTTGCAAATGACGGTGGCCTTAAAAGTATGTTTGAGAGAACTTCATCTCTGCCGACCTTCTGGATTACAATCAAAGCTGAATATCCTGACATCGACAAAAGCATTGAAAACGTTGATTCCATTTCCAACATCCTATCTATGTGAAGCGGGGTTTTCCGCAATGACCGCAACAAAAAACTAATTACGGAGTAGACTGGACATAAGGAACAAGGGTGTCACTGTCTCCCATCACCCCTAGATGGGACCGTATTGTTGCCGGGAAACAAGCTCAGGGCTCCCACTGATTCAGCGACATGGTGAGTTGGCATAATTTCAGCCAGAGTACACCTGGCACACCCCTTTTTATCCACTGTATTGAAAGAGGGAAAGTGTGGTGTTTTTCACAGCTATTGGCATAAGCCAGGCCCAGCTCCACCTACTTGATCCCTGAATCTACTTGTTTAAATCATTGCCTCATTTTCACCTAATTCTCTCATTCTGAAAATTAACCACATATTGTATATGTTAAACATTAGTTCAGATAGTTCTTTAGCTCGTTAACATTTCACAGATGGCCAGGGTCCATTAAGCAACTAACGAGTTATAACTTGAGGAACGGCAAGGAGTCATATACCAGTTAATACTATCGCGAATTGGTTAGGGTACTAACGTTAGCTAGCTAGCTGTCTGACTATATTAACCAGCTAACTTTCAATAAGTAAACACAATTATTTGATCAGCTAACTTGGCTATTGTTGCTAAACAGTTATCTGGCTAGATAACGGAGCATTCGATCCATCTACGATAGCAAGATACTTCAACAATACTTGTTCCACCACACTTTCTCCCTCACCTGAAACTTTCCAAATACCAGTAGTTTTTCGGTTACAGCTCATGACGTACGCTTCATCACCCCCGTCTCCGTGGTCAGGCTTCTCACCTACCTCTTCGTTATCGCTCATGGACGCGCTGCTGTAACTGGCAAACTGCCTTTGCACCCTACTGCTGTCTTTCCAGAGCGCGTGCTGATTCTGTAACTAGCAAATTGGTTCTCTCTTCAGTCGGGTGCTGCATTCTGTTATGTGAACGATTGGCTGAGCCTTGGATACAGCCAGTATTGCTCCAAACGCACAGCACTCGTTTGCTTACAGCCAGTAGTGATCCCCCCCCCCACCGGATCTACACGATTCATGTAGGACACATTTTGCATCCCTGATTTTCATATTTCTTCGTGCTGGTCCCCCATGGGAATCAAACCCACAACCCTGGCGTTGCAAGTCCCATGCTCTACCAAATGAGCCACACGGGAACAATAATCAAATGTCTGACCATCTTTCATTTTGTGGTGAACTGTTCCAGGCCAAGGAGTGAAGACAGCCTTATTTACCTGTTGTCCACAAAAGACAAGGCATAGTTGACAGCCAGACCAGCAGGTATCCCAGCATCTTTGAAGAACTGGATCCACTCCGAGGTGGCTGAAAAGACAAGAGGGAGGAGCGTTAAAAACCGGTCAAGTAGCTAATAAAAAAACAACACCTTGATTTGCTTTAGTGTTTTAATATAGCTCCTAAAAGATACTTGTACAAAAGTGATGATCTTAAAACGTATTTTGACAAACCTATTTCTCACTGGCAATACTAAAAGCCATAACTTACTGACCTTCAAAGTTAAAATTCAAAACCATTTGATTAGGCTATATCCATATAGTAGTGAGCTCCAATGGAACATGCCAAGTAGAAACCCTGGTGACAGGACAGCATGCTGAAGTCAGACAGCACATGCTCGACCAGCCAGCTAGGTGTTATTTATACAACTATGATAGATCGCCTTGTGGTGACAGCGAAATTCCACTGGGGTTCATAGACACATTTAATATTGCCAGTGTTTCCACCAGAACGATAATGTTGCCGTCAAAGCGGATCAGTGAGGTGTAAAGGACTTAATTGTACAGTATCAGGCAAAACAACAGTTTTTTTATTAAACTGAGTGGTCTCTGGTTAGCTAACTAGAGGGCGATAACAGGCAGCTAAAGTCAGTCCCAACATGAGCTAAAGGGCCTTGGTTGCAGTGTGTGGGCTACTCGTCGCGAACATATAACATAACTTGCTAACTAAACTAATTAACCAACCGTTCTGTCGAGGATTCATTTCACGATGAAACCAGGCGACCTTTCGGTAACGTTAGTTGTTAGACTAGTGATCTACCTCCCCTCCATCACGCTAATGTTAGAACGCTACGTGTGCAGTTGTTGACTAGCTACTAGTTGACTTGCTAGCTAGCCAATTTAACAGTAGCTAACGTTCATGTGAATGAAAATGTTAGCAGGATTGACTTCAACTTCGTACCTATCAGTCAACTCGGTGGTGCCAATGATAAACTACTCATCAGTCCCACTTTTGTTTGTGATTTTAAAAAAATGTAACCACAAACAAGAATGATGCACGAGCAATTTTGAATAGCTAACGTTATCTAGTTAGCTACTACATTCTAGTCGGCACTTGAGACCTACACACTATGCTAGCTAGACACAGACACCAGTTTCTCTACATTCCGAAAAATAAATATCCTTCATCACTGTTCTAAGAATAATTGACAACAATTAAATATTTGTGGAGTCTTTTTAAGCGATCTTCTACATTATCTGGGCCCTTTTATATCACTCACCTGTTGTTACGGACGCCATGTTTACAGAAGAACAGCTGCATCCAGGAGACAGCTCTGTTCTTGACGTAATTTCCGCTGCGTTTCTGCAGTGGCATATTTTCACCACCAGAGTGCAGTGTAAGCCTTCAATCTACTGCCATAAATTGTCGTTCATTTTTTGAAGACATTTCAGTGACGTTACATTTTCTGATAGAGGTGAGGAATGGGGCCACACCGGTGGAGTGTGGTAGGAGGAACTTTAGGACGGGCTCATTTTAAGGGCTGGAATGGAATAAATGGAACCGTATCAAACAGATCAAACATGTGGAAACCACGTTTGACTCCGTTCCATCTATACCATTCCAGCCTCTACAATTTAGCCCATCCTCCTATAGCTCCTCCCACCAGCCTCCACTGGGACACAAACACACACACACACACACACACACACAACAAATAACCTTAACAATATGTTGCTGTTTATTGAATGCCATTTTATGCATTGGACAAGGACAAGTGTGTAGTTATCAAAGCACCATCATTAGATCGATCAGTTGAGTAAAAGTGTTTGTACCACTGATGCAGCACCCTCTCAATATCCTCCAATAAACCCATTTAGTTTAGGGCCTCAGCTGTTACAAATAGTCTCAATGTCTCAAGTATAAATTTCTGAGTCCATTTTCATTGGTCACTGCTGATCACAACAATGCAACCGTTGCTTCACAGAAAAAGACAAACATATGTTTACATATACAGTCTGATTTTTTTTTCTTATTTTTCTAGAGAAGGCATTCGAGGAAAAGACGAAGGTTCTATTGAAGGAAATAACAGAAATAAGGCATCAAAGGAAAATGCTAAGAAATGGAGTGTTTTGAAATATTTCTTTAAGATTCATATATTTATAATCAAGGTCCACCCCTCAACCTCCACTCAATTAGGTCAAGACCTCTTGGCCCAAACAATGATACAGGGCTATGTGAATGAAAGCTTGCGGTACAGTTTATAACAAGGCTTGAAAATCACAGCAATACATGGTCACACTGGACACATAGCGTAGCAGAAAGAGAGTACCAGAAGTCTTCTGACACTGCGTAAATGAAGTTCTTCAGATGATTTGCTACATGTCTACCTCTGACGATATGACTGCTGCATCTCAGAGTCTCCATTTCAGTACATAACATCGTACGTTTGCAACTCATGGGGAAAATAAATCGTTTGTCATTCACAAAAAATGGTAAAAGACCTGTCTGTTCCAGTCAGTCTTATATCAGGTATTTGTATGAAGGCAGGTTCACTGATGCGACAAAGTTACTGAGTTTATGTCATCGTTTCTACATGTGTCCATGGCCCATCTCTACTTGGATTGTTAGAAAAGGAACGTCCGAAATAACTTAATCCTCTCAGTTCTCTCCCTCAATCCTCCTCTCTATGTCTCTTGTCTTTACCTTTCGGTCTCTCTCTGCCTCTGTCTGTAGGCCTCCAGTGACGGTGTGAATAAACAAATCACACGAGGGAGGTGGTGTGAAGGCAGTATTGGCCACCAGCCTGGACACTGCAGAAAATGCCATTTCCGGAGATGAGAGAAGGGTAGAAGAGAGGGGGGGGGGGTTGACAGTGAGCAAGCATCTGCAGTGCGGACAGATACTCTCTCTGTCTGTGTGTGTGTGTGGGGTCTATATAACGGACACCTTAGATGGTACAGATCGGACACCTTAGATGGTACAGATTTAGAAAACGAGTCTTATGTGAACTGGACCTAATTTCCTGATCTGTCCAGTGCTGACATAAGTGCGTATTCTTCTTCCTAACCAGGTTTCCAGGTTCAGACAAAAAAATGACATAACGTTCTCTGAGAGAATGCACGGTTGGGATTCAAGAAATCAACGTGACACCTGTTTAGGGTGTGAAATAAGAATAATATCGTCGGCATGACTATTCAAAACATGCTCTCGTTCAGTGAAAGAACCACGGCATTGTTGTTTTTGTCCGGTACAGTTTACAAGTTCATCTGATGTACGACAGGTAGCGGCACAAAACCGTTCCGTACACGTGCCATCTATCAGCATAAACCCCTTTCACACATCATCAACAATGCCATGGTAGGTTCATGGAAGGAAATGAAAAGGTAATGACGTTCGTCATTCAAAAAGGGCATACGAGGCCTGTCCCTTGTCTTACCAGTTGAAGCCTGGCACGTCAGTTATTTTGGAGGGGCCCTCTTTTGAATTCAACAACTAAGACTTTAGCCCGTCTAATGATAAGCCAAACATATATATATATTTTTTCTCTATCACACCTCCATTGATATTTCAACAATAACTACTATGAGGTGAATATTTTAAAGAGAGCAACTCTCAAAAAGCTCTCCAAAAATATCTGTTGATTTGAATCGCATGATAACTACTTTATTGAACAAGAATGCACACTAGACTCAAACAGATTTCTCAACAAAAACATTCAATTAAAAATCATTAATACTTTAATATGTATTTTTGACATTCAATTCACATTAGTTTCCTCATTTTGGGTCCGAAGGGGACTAAGTGGTGACATTAAGCTTTGGTGGTGTAGGCATTGGGACTGACCTCGCAGAGAAAAACAAACAGGCAAATGTACCACCTCAATAATCTCATCATACTGACGAGCTGCAGTACATGCAGTATCACGTGTTAGATATAGTTATCCTGAATAATGTGCTTTATATATAAAACATATGAGCACAGGCAGTGATAATGTGCGTCATATTGAGGGAACGGTTAAGTACGGTCATTTATTATAATTGTTTGTTCTTTTAGAAAAATATCCATTTTAAAACCAGCCTCAACAACCACCTCTGTTTCTTCATTGACAAAAATATCCAATTTTTATATTTTCAAACATTCATACTTTACAATCATTGTACATACACTTCAATATACATATATTCTGTATGTATATACGTATGCTTTTAAGTATACTTTTGACACATATAACATTTTATGATAGTGCACATGCCTCCAAAGTTGCCAAACATAATATTTAAAAAAATCAAATAATAACACAATGCAATAATACTAGTAACATTAAGGGGGAAATCACCCCTGAAAGAGCAAACACATCTGGCATTGGCAACACAGGTAAGAGCGGAGGACAAAGCCAAACATGATTTTGTTTTAATACATAAAACATAACAAATGTCACTTGAAAATTAAAAGGAACAAATTCACAGGCAAATGAAGAACACATATACTCATAAACACCCCCTCCTCCCGTCTCCTCTGTGTGTCCGTCCTCTGTATTGTGCTCTAACATTGTGTCAACCTCAATCAAAAGAAAGAAAGAAGCAGGCCAAGTGGCTCAGAGTGGGATACACTCACAATAAATGCACCTCCCACTAGGAGAGGAAGAAAGGCCGCTCATCCCAATGTTCAGAGGTTGGTTGAATATTCCTTTTAAAAGTATCTTTAAAAAAAAAAAAACAATGGTTCACATCTGATACCAATAAACTCATGTCTGACAAAAAGCTCTTTACCAAAAGGACATGCCTTTCTCAAGGTTTTTCTTCTTTTCATCATGACATTTTCTCTGTCAAAGGTAAGACTTAAAAACGACAACAGAAAATACTTGGTGATAAAGGAGGGGGGAAGAACATTGTACACAACAGTATCAGTAATGAATGGAGGACAATTCAGATGCTTGAAAGCGACGGTATGAGTATTTGTGTGGTCCCAGGGTGAAGAGACTTTGCAGTATGGCGGTGGTACTATGCCAGTAAGAGGTAACCCATCCACACAGTTGGCAAGAGCTGGATTTTTTTTGGTGTTTTTTTTTTTTTGGTGTTTTAAAATTCAATTTAGGCTTAAGAGTACATCCTTTGTCTCTGCCAAAGTTTCAGCTCTCACTCTAGACCTCTACCTCGGCTAAAGCCTCTTCTCTCACTCTCCTGCCGTCCTCATCTCACCAGCGCAACACAAGTCTCATTTCATCTCCATCGTTTCAACATCCAACAATGGCTCAGGAGAAGAATGAAAAGATTGACAACCCTTTTGCATTTGTGTCCATCCTATTTTGTGTCTTTTCAATGTGTTTATTTTTTTTAAAGCTCTACTTTGAGCAAAACACTCCAAGGCTCCTCAGTGGGGGGTGCGTCTGTGTCCATGTGGGGGGACGAGGGGGACGTGTGAGGTGGGCCGGCGCTCAGTCAAGGTCCCAGGGTCTGGAAGGGCTCGGCATGCTCTCAGGGTTCGAAGACTTCAGAGAGAGAGAGACAGAGAGGAGAGAAACAAAGATGGAGAGGTGGACGAAGAGTAGGCGGCAGGATAAAAAGAGAGAGAGCCAAATAGCTGGAGGCTGTGACGCCCTCCCCTTTCCAAGTCACAACTAACGACGAAGAAGCAAGAGGAACCGAGAAGATGAGGAAGGCAGGAGGGGAGAGCAAGAGCTCAGCAGTCTGGCCTCACAAAAGAAAACCCAAACCTAAGTCCTTCTTCCCTATTTCCGCTTGCACAAATACATTCAGCATGAAGAGGAGGGGTGAAGAAGATGAGAGCAGGAGCAGTGAGAGTGACCGACAGAGGGAACGATAGGGAGGACAAGTGTGCCTGTTGGATCGCAGGTGAGCATGTTGCTATTTACTGTGTGCACTGTACGTGCACGTCACAAGACGTTGAAAGATTCATTGTGAATTAACCTGGGTATGATGTCGGAGAATGTTTTCACAGATCGACTGACAACTCAGAGCCCAGAGTTTTGGACTCAATTTGAATTCACTTGAAATACTGGATGAGTTATATTTAGTTTCCTCATAAGGACAACGGTGTGCACTAAATGCTATGCGGTCAAACTTTGCTTGATGTCATGTTTACTCGGTCTGAATGTGTGTGATTTTTGTATGGCTCATTATATAATGTATGTTCATCCATGTTGTTGACCTCGTCTACCATGAGCAACCGTTTTTTGCCGTATATAAGTGATTGGCGTAGGGGCGCGTGCGCGTGGTGTGTGTCTCTGTCGGTCAGTCAGAGCGCGAGCAGCGAGGGCGAGTTCAGGGAACCAGAGGACTGCTCGCTGCTGCTGTTTCTCTGGTTAGCGCTGACCCCGCAGGCTCCCTCTGGGTAGCTGAACACAAATGAAGATGTGTATGAAGGGTTGTAGCTGCCAGCGGCCGCGCCATCATGGTGACCACCACCCCCACCGTCGGCCACCAGGCACGGCCCACCCGGCACAGGCTCGCTTGAGCCATAGAAAGAACTAGAAAACGCTACCTCCTGCATCATCCCCGGGTGCGGATTAACCTGTTGCTGTGGTTGAACCTGCTGCTGCGGTTGAACCTGCTGCTGCGGATGAACCTGCTGCTGCGGTTGAACCTGTTGCTGCGGATGAACCTGCTGCTGTTGTCGCTGCTGCTGATGCTGCGAAGTAGAAGGCTGCGAGGTGTAGGCGGGAGGCAGGTAGAAAGTGTCCTCCACAGTCAAGCCCACGATGGAGACGGGGGCCTGTTGGGGCAGTAGGGGCTGATGCTGGAGCTGTGTGGAGCCTGAGGCCTGCTGCTCCTGGTAGGGGATCTTGCAGCTGGGCTCGTGAGTCACCAGGACAAACTCCAGGCGCTCCTTCTCCTTCTGCAGCTCAGAGATCTCAGCCTCCAGCTCAGACTTCTCCTCCTCCAGGATGTCGGTCTCCTGTGGAGGGAGGGAGGACAGGCGAGAGATAGGATTCAAAGAGCTGTATAGTCTAAGCCTCTATGTCTATGGAGATGGATGCATGGCTATCTTTCTAGATATAGATAGGCCTACATGTTTCCTCCTTGAAATAGATAGCATAGCCTATGCTAGGACTTGTAAATTAGACTATAACAACTGTAGGCACAATAGACTTTCACAAACACTATAATCATCTTTGCTCACTTCAACTTCTGTTAATAACCAGCCACTTAAATAACATTGTGTTCCTATTACTCACATACACAGTCATTACCATAAGCCTAGTAATGTAGCGTAACACACTGTATATAATTATTACCATAAGTCATTTTGACAGTAAGAACCCCAGCCAAGCTCACCCCTTGCAGTCGGTCAGTGAGTTCGCGCCGGCGGTTTCGGCATTTGGCGGCTGCCAGCTTGTTCCTCTCGCGCCGAACACGCCTCTTCTCCTGCTCCTCTGGAGTCAACTGGAGGAAAAGAATAAGGAGAAATTAAAACAAACCCAAACTTTGTCTTTGCCTCTATCTCGCTAGCTTAGAATAACAGATATATATATATGATGTCTCATCAGATACAGTATTGTTAAAAGAAATGTGGTGAATGTGTTAACTCTTGCTGTCTACCCATTCTACATATAAAGATTGACACACAGGGCATACACACACACTTACAAACACACCAACATCTCCATCGTCACTCACAGACTCGTCTCGTACACGGCGACTACGAGTCCTAGACTGGCGGATGGGGCCCGGGGCTGGGCCTTGCCCCGGGGTCTCAGAGCCTGCGGGAGTAAAACCTGAGCCAGAGGAATAACTGGGCCCTGGCAGATCATAAGGGTCTACCAGGGACACAGACTGGGTCCCACTTTGGCCAGAGGCCTGGGACGAGATGAGAGTTGGCTGCACCATCCACTGCAGGTCCTGGCTGCTAGTGATGGCTGTGACTGTGGGCACAAAGGAGCCTGGCATATCCACTCCTCCACTGCTGCCCCCGGAACCACTGCCTACCCCGTCCCCGCCTCCAGCAGACACACAATCCTGGAACACACAGAGATGGAGGGGTAAGGCATGAAAACAGACAGAGAAATGGGATGCTGCTATACAATGCAATGACAACAAAGTGTCTTGCTCTCTAAACATTGCTTTGTGAACAACTTAGATGTTGATTTCCTTGAACATAAGAGGGTAGATATCACAGCAGAAGATTGCATAGCCTTGATGTCCATAAGACACACCCTTTTGGGCACAGTTTGACGCACCCATTCTAATTGCAAGTCATCTATAAATAAACGTTGAATAAAATGCCACCATTGCAAACATTTACCATGTGGATAAGAAGCTGACTGGTATAATGCATTATGATACTGTTATAAATGCATTGTATGTCCCCCTTATAATGTCTTATTATGATCCTAACTTAATAACAACAATCCATTTAAATGTGTTAAAATGTAACACATGTATAACCCTTATAATAACATCATGAAGGCTCATACAAGCTTACAATAAGTAATAAAGTATATCAGGAAATTTCACTCTTATGGAATGATTGAATGCCAGTGAGAGTTGGAGTCTCCCAAAATCCCTGCAGAACAACGTTATAAATAGATCACTGAAAGAATAGATTTAGGTGCCCAAATCTATCCTTGGCTCTCTGCTTTAATTAGAACTGAGACGAGCAGTGATGCCATAGTAAACTCGGAATACATTAATATTCATATCAAAGCGTGTAAGGCAAGGGGGCATGCAGCTTTGAGGAGACCGCCTAAACCACATATGTCAGAGTCAAGGCCCGCGGGCCACATCCGGCCCGCGAGAAGGTTTTTTACGGCCCCTGGGATGATCTTGATTTATTATTAGAACCGGCCCGCAGACCGCAGCAAGCCGGCAGCCCGCAGATCTTTTACACGCACCAATACTACATTTCCCACAATGCAACGGTGACGCACCGAGCAGTAGGCTGCTTCATTTCAATATTTATTGGCACAGCAGTCGTCAGCATCACAGTAAAATTAACTTTCAGATACCCATCAAAAATGGCAAAACGGAAGGTGGACACTGAGAACCGGGGTTTCAAACAAGGTGGGAGTCGGAGTATATGTTCACGGAGGTAGCTGGAAAACCTGTGTGTCTTCTGTGTGGAGAAAGTGTGGCGGTACTGAAAGAGTATAATCTGAGACGACATTATGAAACGAAACACGCGGACAAAAACAAGAATATGGACATGGAACAAAGGCTACAAAAGGCAGAGGAATTAAAACGAGGCCTCAAATCTCGACAGGCTCTGTTCAAAAAGCCAAATCACAAGGCCAGGCTGCTGTCAAGGCCAGTTTTATTGTGGCAGAAGAGATCGCTAAATCAGCCCGGCCATTTACGGAGGGGGATTTCATCAAAAACTGCATGATTAAAGTTTGTGACGAAGTTTGCCCAGAAAAAAAGGCAACTCTTTTTAAATGTGAGTCTGAGCAGAAACACCATTGCCGAGAGAGTAGACCAGTTGTCCATCAATCTAAAAGAGCAGCTTGTGAAAAAGGGAAAAGATTTCATTGCATATTCCTTGGCTGTGGATGAGAGAAAGGAATAAAGGAAATTTGTCTTTTGTGTCTGTTGAAAATTAAAGATTACTGACAGAGCCATAAGAAAATATTGCTTTATTTATCTGATCATATTGGAATATATTTGTTAGGTTTTCAGTAGGTTCAATTAGGTTCACTAGACTATATGCGTCATTTAAAAATTTTTCAATGAACATTCGAACAGTCCGGCCCTCGGCTTGTAGCTAAATTTTTTATTTGGCCCTCCGTCCATTTGACTTTGACACCCCTGGCCTAAACCAATCAACTCGCTCAAAAAAAGTCCCCCCTCCTCCTTCCCCGGCGTTCCCTTAGCAACGCAACGTAACACTCCAAAATAGAACGCATTTACGTCACAGCAAGCCCTGAACTGGGAGCGTGGAGAGAAGCGAGCAAAGGCGGAGTATTTTTGTGCATACGTAGGAGAGTGCCAAAACGATGTCATCCGTTGCGCGGGACGCTGTAAACCAACCACCAAAGACAGTACACGTTGCTAGTAGCATTGGCAAAGCCTGAGTCCGAGATCATGCCGGCCGGCAGCCTTTATTTCAATCAAGTTCAAGTCCCTGTAATTTTCCAGGACATTAGCAGCATATCTTTAGCAATGTTGATGCAACGTGAAAGGGAAATGTTCTTGCCTTTCCCTATCATAGAACCTATGTAATAACAAGCTTATGATAATGATGATACCCAGGTTGATAAATCCAAACTCTGCATGGTTGAACTCTAATGCGACAAGGTATAATTGCACCAGCATTTGCAAATGCTACTGAACTGTAAAGCATCATATGAAATCATTCGAAACTCAACCCATATTCCTGGAATACAGCCCACGGCACCATCATCATAAACAACATAAATCAGACTTCATGCATTATTATATAAACATCTGTCAAATTAAATGTTGCCTCAATATTATAATGATAAACTTTCGGAAAGTGGGCGGAAAGGACACATAAGCTCCCTTTCTCGAATCATTGCTCAAAGTAAAGACATTGGACTTATTGGACCTACCTGTGAGGCACTGGCCGGCGGGCTCCCGAAGGAGTCCACGGAGGAAAGGTACTGAGACTCAATAGACGGGGACGAACTTCCACGGGAGATGGTATCAAAGTCACCGGGGAACCCTTGGAACATTACCCCGGAGGAGCCGAGTGAAAAACCTATAGTTCCCGGAATGAGTGTGACGTCACCTGCAGTTCGCGCGCACACACATGGGCAAGGGGAGAGAGGGGAGACAGCTGTCAGTTTGCTGTCATTGAAATGCAATCTCATGTATCTAAGATAGGGTCAACAGTAAACATGCATAACTGGAAACCTTGCTTTACGTGTAGCCTACATGTATATCGGAAATAACGTAATAAGAACCGTGTTGCTGCATTATCTAACATTCATGTTAAGAAAGTATTTTACCGTTAATGTGTTCCTTATTGTGCTCCGGTAAGATGCTCTTGGTCTCTTTCCAAAAAAGTTGCATGAAGAAGAAAATCCAGTTCGCTGCAATGGAAACAGTCCTTACGTTCCGGATTTTAAAAACTCATTGATCCAATTCAGAGTCCGCTAAAATATGTCCTCTGTCCGTTTTTCCAATGTGCAATTATAGATCCATGTAAAAGTCCACTATGGATAAACTGATCAGCGATATAGAGTCTCGGCCCACAGAAGCGAGTCTTGTCTTATGAATGAATCCATGGAGTACGAGCGAAGCATTGTAAAGGACACGTGAAGTCCCGCCTCGGAGTTCCGCTGACGTACGTGCCCATTTATGGGGTTATGTTTTTGTTTGGTATCCTTGGTAATGACGTTTAGCTAGGGATTCCCTCTCCCACAGAAACGGTACAGCAGACGAGAATAGAAAATGTTACTAACACAGCCACGAAATATTTCTAACCAGTAAACATTTTCGGATAGTAAATTTAATGAAACATGTTTTAGTGTGCACGTAGCCAAATGATGTATTGTAAAAGCAGATGAAATGATCATCCAAATGCACTTGTTCTTAGTATTTTGGAGGTGTCTGCTCATGTAGACTAATAATTATGTTCTACTCAGTAAAAAAGCCTAAATATTGTAGAGTTAAGCTCCAGATCAGGTAAAACTTTGAGGGCTAGTTTGGCCCATTGCCTAATGAATATGTTCATGAATAAGACAGGCAAGATTATTAATGTACAGACTGTCTGCCTCGTGTATATATATATATTATTCATCTTTGCATAGGCCTAAAGAGATAAATAAATATATACATGAATATAGATCTTGCATGTAGGTTAGCAGATATATAGCCTAGTATATACTGTAGGCTATAGCCTAGTGACAATGAAATGGGATATTACTGAAATTACTTCTAAAGGTACATCAATGAATAGTGTTGGCACTATTCAAGTAGGCGTATTTAGACCGGTTGTCCATTATAAACATATACACATTCCATTGTCGATTTCTTACGCAATTGTGTTGGTTTGACATCGCTCACAAGAGGAAGGAAACACACCAGGCAAAGAGAGAAAATCCTCTCGGATAAACTTTCTCACGGACACGCCCTCGGGAGTTCCCTTTCTTGAAGAGGCCGTGGAATCCCTCGTTCTAGAACCGGATCATCTGCTGCTGGGATTTCGACAGGTTTTTCGCGCTGGCAAGTTTGAACGCATACATTTATTGTTCTTTATCGTTGCATCAAATATCATCAATATTAGTTTATGAGCTGGTCTTTTAGACTGAAATGGAGAAGGTCGAGCCAAAGCATGTGAAGCAATAAGCAAGTGTTTTTGGACTTCCATCCGACATGTGTTTGTATGAGTGGAGCATCTTCAAGGCAACTCATCTATGGACGGTGAGTCTATGCACTCATCTAGAAGATGGCAAGATAGACTATGTGTTATTCATGAGCGTGGTGTGTGAAATGTGCAGAGGGCGTCGCTGATCAATGATTCTGTTGTCAATTTTTTTCCCCACACAAGTTCCCAGAATAACAACGAGGGGTATACTTTATTCAAGAGTCTCCAAACGTTTTACCAGAAAACATGTAAACAGATTGAAGCACAGCGTTCCGACACGGAACGTGGGCAGTAGTGACGGAAATACACTGCTGTCACTGCAAATATCATCCTCTGTCGAACTGTACATAAACATGATTGATTTTCTTTTCTGTAGCCTGCTCCTCCCTACGTAAAGACGCCAATGGGAATATGGCAGGTGGGAGGAGGTGTGTGAGGGAGTGTGTGTGTGTGTGGGGGGGGGGGGGTAAAATGTCGTAAAATGTCACCGAGGTAGGCATGTTGTAGAATACATCGGTGTGTAAAATGACTGGGAATAGTGGGGATAACAACAATTAGTCAGCGCTACAACGTCACCGATGAGGAACGTTCTGTACTCTGTCGGTGCTCAATCGCAATGATTAATCCGTACAGATGGTCCATGGTAAACTCTGAGGTCATAACAATACCGCATACATGTACCTACCTACACAGGAGAGCAGCACGTTTTGTATTATATTAGAGGAAGGAGGTTCATAATCAGGGAAGTTATCAAGAAGATAAGACTGGCGGGTTATCATTGAGATCAATAGCATACCTTACATTTCACATTCTTATTGCACTGACTAACAACGACAACAACCACAACTACAATTAAGCTGTTTAAGAAAGGAAAAGGTTGTTGAATTGAGGGATAGTAAGCATGGACTGTGGCGGCAGGTAGCCTAGTGGTTAGATCGAATCCCCGAGCTGACAAGGTCAACATCTGTCGTTCTGCCCCTGAACAAGGCAGTGCCATAGGCCGCACTGTTCCTAGTCCGTAATTGTAAATACGAATTTGTTCTTTACTGACTTGCCTAGTTAAATAAATAAAAAACATCTGCAAACAGCAATTCCCTTGTCATAAACACATCTGCACTGCAAGCTGAGGCTGGCTAGACATAAACAAGAAAAGCCAAGCTGTGTATAGCATGCATACATATATCATCAACGAGACTTGTCTATGTTATATAACGGCTAAAACAAGACTACATCGGTTTTACAGACCAACCATGTGCTTACAATCCCTTTCTCACCACAATCCCTTTCTCACCACGTCTGCTGCATGTTTGTACAGCGTTGCGTTGCCTTGGAGATACAGTTCCAACACGCCTGACGTCGAGACGTAGAACTTTTGTCTTTTTTTGTTTTTGTTGCCTGGCAACCGGTTTCCGCAGTAACCAGTTCTCGAGTGACAGGGCAGGGGCAGAGCGGTAGTTGAGGCAGGAATAAGATGGCTGACTGAAATGTAGCTTTTCCTCGAATCCACTCGTTTAACTGCTCGTTTTGCGTGTTTTAAAGTTTGTGTTATAGCCCTGCCATCTCCGTTTACAAATACGTTAATGGTTTTGCATGCATACATCTAACTTGTAGTCGTGTGAAGCGTCGGGAGATACTAGCTACAACAACGCAGCATAGCAAGCATTCTAGCTAGCCTAGCTACAGCAAGCTAAATTGTCCCCCAGCTTGCTTTCACGAGATTCCTCTTGGTTGCTACTCGTGGCTAATTGGTTTGGTCGGGAATGAATTTTTGCAAAATAGTGTACATTGAAATAGTGTACATTGTTCTGCCTAGGAAGTTAGCCATTCAGTTGTCATCTGCATCCAAAAGTTGTTAATACTCATTCATGCAATAAAATATGTTAGGGACATTTCTCCTGCTTTATAGAGATGTGGTGGTTTCGAAGTTAATGCAGAAGTGTCGAATAAAAATCTGCTAGAAGTCTACGTGGTGCAAAATTACTGAGGTCTTACGACATTGACTGCCACTTATTGCACAATATTGTTATCCAACATATGAATACTGCTATAGCACAAGGTCATAGTTGGCTATATTATTTGACTATCATTCACCATTTTCTTAAGCAAATGACTGAGGCTAAATTGGTATTGTAAGCTACTCAGGGAAACCGGTTCTTAATCGAATACAAATCTCAAAATATATTTGATAAGAAAATGACCCACATTTTTGTTAGTTGTTTCTCATATGTGCCCTGTATGCGCCCTATTTAGCCTGGTCCCACGATCTAGTATGGTTATTTTATGGACCCATAACAACAGTCTAAAAGAGTTTTTCTAAAACACACACACACCTTGGATCAGCCTATGACCTGTTTGTGTGCACTAGAGACTTGCAATGTGGAAAACAAATCAGTATGAACCACCATGCAGTTTACTTTTTATTATTCTCATAATGTTATAGTTTTACAGTATACTCCTTTTGGTATCTAGTGTACCAAAATAATTTGAGACCGTCTCATTGATATCAGGTAGCCTAAATGCCAAATGTATAGCAATGTACACCACAGGGGTGTTACAAGTGCTATATAAACCTGCATAACTGTTGAGATTTTACATTTTCTATCAGTGTCTGAGTTCATGCATTTTGCATTCCAGAGGTACTAAATTTGTAAAGAACCAGTAGATCTGTCTTGTGCCTCAGTGGGATTTGTTTCGCTTGTCCCTGCGTATTTTCGGGAAGCTGCTAATTTGCTAACATGAGGCCTGTGCCTGTTTCCTTGAGGGGCGGGGCATTTTCCCCCAGTCTTCCTGACCCAAATATTTGTTACCAGGCAACAGCCAGGCCCGTCCCACTCCAGAATGGTGTTGTTTACACCCCTTCTGTCTGCTCACCCCGACAACATTGCATAATCCTTCTCACAGATTTTCCCCACTGAAATAACTTTGACCTGGATTTTTTTGCTCTCCAACACACCACAACCCCCACCCCCTCCTGTTAACCACAGAAATATAGCTAACTTTATCTCCAAAGCTCTCTCAACCTTTTCCTTCTCTGTCTGTTGCAGCTACTCACTTGGTTTGCGGGACAAAAGTTCTGCAGAATAGTTCAGGACTTTGAGGCAGGCAGGTTACGGGGCTATTGCTTGCTTTGGGGGTTAGCTCTTGGCTACACAGTTGTATGGCAGTACGTCTTTTTCTGATATAAGGGAGAAACTCTGCCCCTGCAACCTCTCCTTCTCTCCGTTCCTAGTCCATCAAATCCAGTAATTATTTATTGGCAGCATAGATGGGCCATTGCCTCAGCCTAAGCAAACATGACTTGTATTTGTTATATTAACTGGGATATAGCAGAAATTAATACCATTGGCCGCTTGAGCGAAACTTCTATGAGCTCACAATGACCCTCAAACTTTTGAACCTGTGGACTTCTTTTTCTGTTTGTTAAAACCTGTTAACTTCACCCTTTTTCTGGCTACAGTTGCTTTAATACATATGTCAAACTATGATATATTACCACGATGTTGAACACTCCCCCTGTTTAGTGTTGACCTATTATTACAACGTTGCAACTATCGGAGGTATGTACTGGAAAGAGTAACGTCTCTAGCTCACACTTCCATAACTACAGTTAAGTAGGTATCATGTCTCCACACTCTGTTTATCTGGGGAGGGAGATGGGGAACCCCTGTCTACCTCTGTGTGGCGGTATCTCGCGAAACACTCAGTCGTGCCTGGAAACATCTGGAACGTCTGGGATCAGAATGAGGTCATACCGCTACCTCCTTCCTGCACTCTCTCTCACTGTACAGCTGTCTGGGTTGTGTTATACTTGGACCACAGACCAGGGAGTGTAAAACATAGGATTTGCAAGGGCTAGGACTGAAATAACTTGATTAACTAGACCTATCGTGCCTCTGCTCCTCCTGCGTCGCTCTGTGGTCAGTGTGTTCAGACAAATAAACAGACAGCCAGGGTCATTAACTTTTACTTTCTCTTGTGGTAGATAATGAACTCAGAATGCTGGAGTGAGACAAGTGTTAAAGCAAATATTCACCTATTTTGAATGTTATATCGTTTTTGTGCATCTCTTAGTGATGCTCTATCGATTACCGGGGTCATTTCCTGTTTTCATGTGTATCCGAGCTATTCACCCTTCAAGCAGGCACAAATACAGCCAGGATGATGAGTATAGTGTATAGTACGACCCCGGGAATCGATAGAACATGGCTCAGAGATGCACAAAAACAATATGACTTTCAAAATGGGGAAATGGATCAGCTTTAATATTGCGGATAGCTTGTAGGTTCTTGACAAAGAAAAGGAGAGCCTTACACTCTAGGAGCTCAGATGCAATAATTTTATATCCAACGTTTTCGACAGACAAGCTGTCTTCATCAGGATATAATGACAAACACTGCGGGTCACTAATTTATATACTTTGAAAGGACACACACAGGTGTCTGTAATCATGGCAGGGTGTGGCTTGATTTCATTGGTTGATTTACAGATATAACTATAACATATAAAGACCATGAATGGATAACATACGATCATAGATACAATGTGGCTACATGGGCCTACAAACATTTACAATGGATAGCAAAAACACAATAAACACAAGAATGGCTTCAGATCAAAGTCTACGTTGGGACCGAAGGGAGCAAGATCCAGGCAGCCTCTCGTTTTAACAATAAATTGTCAAGGTCACCCTCTTTCCTAGGGAGGGTGACGTGTTTAATGCTGATAGAGCAAAGTGACAAAATATGCGTGGTTTGCTTCCAGAAAGTGAGCCGTAACTGGGTACGTCAAGTATTTGCAACTAATTGTAGGTTCTATCTATTTAATTGCTAACATACGTTTTTGTAAGAGCATAAATAAATAAATAAATATATACGGGATGCCTGTCAATACATTCCTGTGTCTATAATGGTCGACTGCGTAATTTTTATTTTTTTCAATTGACTTCCTTTTTTTGTCTAAGTGAATCCTTAGCCGTCAGCAGAAATGAGCATGGCTTGATCTATTGTATCATGCACAGCAAATGAGTTGGGTACCCAAAGTTAAATGCAATCAGTGGGTTTTAGTATTCCGCAGCATCTTCGTGACTCAGACAGCACGTCAAACCTAGCCTATTTTCAACAGGCCAACTGCCAGACAGGGAGGAAGAGATGGAGGAGAGGGTCGAATGCCAAAATGATTATTCCCCCCACTCACTTTTCTCTCGCTCACCGTGTCTCTTCGTCCATTTCATTTTCTCCTGATGTCTTTGTTTCAACCTATTTCTTGATCTCCATATTCCCCTACCTCCGCCCCTTCTTACTTATATAAGGGATGCCCTATTTCTCAAGGCACTTTAGAAGGAGGGAAATAGGGAGTGAGTGGGAGAGAGAGAGAGAAAATAAGAATTTAGAGACATTGGAGGAAAGATAGTTCAAATGAGATTGGATGGGAGAGAAAGAGATGTCATGACAAAGAGTTCTGCATGTTCTTCCTTCTTCCCCTCACCCCATCTCCACCGTCATTACCCATCTCACCCACACACTCCCCACTTCCCCTCACCCCTCACACACACTCCCATCTGCTCCTTACCCCTTTCACCCACACACCCCCTTCTGCTTCTCATCCCTCACACATACACTCCCCTCTGCTCCTCACCCCTCACACATACACTCCCCTCTGCTCCTCACCCCTCACACATACACTCCCCTCTGGGCCTCACCCCTCACACATACACTCCCCTCTGGGCCTCACCCCTCACACATACACTCCCCTCTGCTCCTCACCCCTCACACATACACTCCCTTCTGCTCCTCACCCCTC
Source organism: Oncorhynchus masou masou (assembly GCF_036934945.1). Classification (NCBI taxonomy): domain Eukaryota; kingdom Metazoa; phylum Chordata; class Actinopteri; order Salmoniformes; family Salmonidae; genus Oncorhynchus; species Oncorhynchus masou. The sequence continues at coordinate 52,828,824 of NC_088224.1, read as the reverse complement.
ACACATACACTCCCCTCTGCTCCTCACCCCTCACACATACACTCCCTTCTGCTCCTCACCCCTCACACACACACTCCCTTCTGCTCCTCACCGCTCACACACACACTCCCTTCTGCTCCTCACCGCTCACACACACACTCCCTTCTGCTCCTTACCCCTCACACACACACTCCCTTCTGCTCCTTACCCCTTTCACCCACACACCCCCTTCTGCTTCTCATCCCTCACACATACACTCCCCTCTGCTCCTCACCCCTCACACATACACTCCCTTCTGCTCCTCACCGCTCACACACACACTCCCTTCTGCTCCTTACCCCTCACACACACACTCCCTTCTGCTCCTTACCCCTCACACACACACTCCCTTCTGCTCCTTACCCCTCGCACATACACTCCCTTCTGCTACTTACCCCTCGCACACACACTCCCTTCTGCTCCTTACCCCTCGCACATACACTCCCTTCTGCTACTTACCCCTCGCACATACACTCCCTTCTGCTCCTTACCCCTCGCACATACACTCCCTTCTGCTCCTTACCCCTCGCACATACACTCCCTTCTGCTCCTTACCCCTCACACATACACTCCCTTCTGCTCCTTACCCCTCGCACATACACTCCCTTCTGCTCCTTACCCCTCACACATACACTCCCTTCTGCTCCTTACCCCTCACACATACACTCCCTTCGGCGCATCACCCCTCTTACCCCCACACTCCTCTGCTCCTAAACCCTCACCCACACACTCCCTTCTGCTCCTTACCCCTCACCCACACACTCCCCTCTGGGCCTCATCCTTCACAATCTCCTCTGCTCCTCACCCCTCATCCACACACTCCCCTCTGCTTCTCACCCACACACTGCTTTTGCATTATACTCCTCACCCAACCTCTTTTACGACTCACCCCTCTTACAACTCTGCACCTACACACTTAAAAATAAGAACCTAAAAGGGTTCTTCAGCTGTCCTCAGGAGAACCCATAAAATAACCCCTTTTGGTTCCACGTAGAACCCTTTACACAGAGGGTTCTACATGGAACCCACAGATGATTCTACCTGGAACCGAAAAGGGTTTCCCTATGGGGAAAGCCGAATAACCCCTTTGGAACCCTTTTTGTTAAGTGTAACCCCCCCCCCCCCATCTCTGATCCTCACCCCATTCCTCCTCTGCTACAGTCTCCAGGAGGATTAGGGCTTGGAAATCATACCGCAGCACAAGGATTACCTTAAACCGTTAACCTAACGTGACGGTGCATTTACTTCTGAGCAGTGAAACACGACTCCAACCCTGGAGGGCTGCAGTGTTCTGCATCCTTCCATCTTTACCTTTTAGACACCGACTGATTTCGACACGGGAAAAACAGATGTTCATATTTAGGACATTGACTTGCATTGGTTTTGGCCCACAAAGGCTTAAGGGAGCAATTCGGTGGCCTAAATGCTCCCTGGAGACAGTGGTCAGCTAAACAAAAACCAAAGCATGGATTACTGTTTTACCTTGTCCATAGACTGCTGACAGGGTAAGGAAAACAATATGTAATTTGGCTGAATTATCCCTTTGTAACAGGGTTGTATATACCAGTGAAGTGAATGATGTGACTTCAGTACGGTTTAAATACTGATTTTTAAAGGGACTAATCCTGATTATGAAGAAGGATACATTCATCTGTCGCCACACAGTCAAATGTAGTTGTCAAAATATTGACATGATCTTGTCAAAGTTTTACTCAAGTGAAAGCATCTATGACCACATGCTCTTCTTACAGACTGTTAAATCATGTTATATCTGCTTGACATTTCACAATTAGTTGTTGTTTCAACTAGCAGTCAGTGACACAGTGGCACACCGGTCACTTTTACAGCACAATTTCTAGTAAATTGCCAAGGATATAGGTGACGGTCTGACGAATAAATAGCAACAGAGTGATGAGAAACAGAAGACAGAGAGGAGGCGTGCAGTAAATGTAGATACGTCTCTCTGCGTCTCAAATCACCTCTTCTGGTAAATCATGCACTCTGTGTCCCATGCCAACACACATCCTTAAATACCTCACTATGACGACTGAGATAGGCGTAACCTCATCACATTATGCCTGACCGAGTGAACCTGGGCTAAATTAGCAGCTTGGCAGCCTCCGTATGCACCCCCCCACTCCCCCTCCTCAGCCACCACGGCTGTACAGCCGAAAACACCCCCACACTGCACCACAACTCCAGCACTATTCCTGTAGCCTCTCCTGCCACTACGGCACAGAAATAACAGCACCTCCAAGAACAGATGCCAAGCCTATGTCATAGCATCACAGTCAGCACCTCACAGGAGGTGGGGTGGGGGGGGGGTGCTGGATACCTCTATTATCTTGCTGGCTTGAACTGATTTAGCCTCTACGTTGTGTGTGGTTTTTTTGTATTTGTTTTTTTAGTGGAAAGAGAAACAGAGAGGAGTACCCCATCTTGATACATGTCTACTGGGCCCAGCCTGGGCAAGACCACTGCTGTCACACACACCCACCCACCCACCTACCTACCCACCTACCCACCTACCTACCCTACCCACCCACCCACCTACCTACCTACCTACCTACCTACCTACCTACCTACCTACCTACATACATACATACAGTGGGGCAAAAAAGTATTTAGTCAGCCACCAATTGTGCAAGTTCTCCCACTTACTTATACTTATGTATGTATGTATGTATGTATGTATGTATGTATGTATGTATGTATGTATGTATGTATGTATGTATGTATGTGTATGTATGATCTGTCGACTATCCCCCCTTTCTGTCCTGAGGTGGATGGACTGTTGCCATGGGCAACCTGTGTGTAGTCACCTAAAGATGAACAGGAAGCTGTGTCTGAGCAAAGCTTCTATTTATAGGAGCATCAGGAGAAAGGACAAGAGCATACATGCTTGTGTGTTTTTGTGACTTTGAGAGCACACAGGGTAACAGAGGGAGAAGGAGGCAGATTGTGAGACAGTTACTAGAGAGAGCGCAAGGGAGGGCGCAAAGGAGGGAGGGAGCAAAGGAGGGAGGGAACGTAGCGGAGGAGGCGGCGAGTGCGTGTAGATGCTGTACGTGGCGTCAGTATGATAAGTATAGAGACGGTGTGTGCTGCGCGGCTGAGACATCACCTTCACTCCCTCACCAGGTCAGGCCGTACTCACCGTGTATGTGAGGCTGGGCTGTATTTATAAACACAGAAATAATTTTACATTATCGAAGCAGATTTTTATTTTGGGATACATTTTATTATAATTTTCAACAGTTTAACTACATTTTCACTATTTAAAAGTCAAACGATGAAAGAGGGAACATGAATACTTGGCTGTAATACTGAATATATATATAACAGGAATACTGGAAATATTTAGCTGAAATAGCTGATATACACTGAGTGTAGATTAGTTGGAGGAGACAGGTTAAAGAAGGATCTGTAAGCCTTGAGACTGAGACATGGATTGTGTAATATGTGCCATTCAGAGGTTGAATGGGCGAGACAAAAGATTGAAGTGCCTTTGAACGGGGTATGGTAGTAGGTGCCAGGTTGGAGGGGGTGTAACTCCATGTAAATACATGTAAAGCACTATAACACAATATGGCAGTAGAGAGTGACAGTGCTGTACATTATAGTAGAATATAATGTGCTGTGTGACATCGTCATCGCATACTGCTTTGAGGCTGTTATTCCGACACTGCTAATGTGACAGTTCCTATAGCAGCGGGGTATCGTATGCTGACAAAGGCCAGGGGATGTTTGTGTGTGTGTGTGTGTGTGCGCGCCTGTGTGTGTTGTGTGGACGAGGGTGCCCGCGGAGGCATGATGTTATGGAGGCATGATGTTATCATATGGTCCTGGTCAGACAGAATGCCCCTGCAGTGCCCACGCAGAAACCCCCTTTACAGAGCACTCTCACACGGTCAGGAGTCGGAGCAGCCACTGTAAAAGAACAGCAACTATTCAGAGTTAGAGGGCATTAGTAAGGGTATAGTCTGTATTAAAGGTGGGGTCAGGGTCAAGGTACTGTATAAGTTAGGCTTGAGGATATGGTCTGGCACAGGACAGGTTAGGGTCAGGTTATGGTTCATGGTTACCGTCGAGATATAGGGTTATGGTTAGGGTTGAACCAGGATGTGGACAGGGCTCGGGCCAGGGTTTTGGTTGATTTTACAGTCAAGGAGGACTCACGGCATTGATTTCTACGCCTTTGATCTCTGGGTTGCTCTCTGATTTAAGCAAGGCTGGGGAGAAGGGACACAAACAAACACAATATCATAACCTGCAACAAAATATAACACACCTAAGTGTTTTGTGTGTGTGTGTGTGTGTGTGTGTGTGTGTGTGTGTGTGTGTGTGTGTGTGTGTGTGTGTGTGTGTGTGTGTGTGTGTGTGTGTTGAAATACCGAATAGCTTGCGCAGCCTGGAGAAGCAGGTCACAAAGCCATGGAAAGGCAGGTGCAGCTCCCCAGAGCCAAACCTCTCCCACAGCAGCTGTATGACCTGGCCATCACACTGCACACCTAGCAGGAAGGAGGAAGAAGAGAGGGGAGGAGAGAATGATGAGGCAGGGATGAGAGGGAAGGAGAGAGAAGTGTGTTATTATACATTCAAGAGTGGAGTCCCTGCTGAGAAATAAACAGCATAAACCAGCATGCATTGCAAGCTGGTCCGTGCTGTTCTGATGCTGGTCATTCTGGTCTGACCAGCATGGTCTGACTTAGGGATGGGCAACTCCAGTCCTCTGGGCCTGATTGGTGTCACACTTTTGCTTCAGCAAACACACCTGACTCCTATAATCAACTAATCACTAATCAGTTTAGAATGCAATTTCTTTATTCAGCTGTATTTGCTAAGAATGGGGGAACAAGTGTTACACCACTCCGGCCTCCTCGGACTGGAGTTGCCCATCTCTGATTCTAGCTGGTCATGCTGATCCCACCATGCTGGTGACCTAGCTGGTCTATGCCTGTCCAGCATGGTCTAGCTCCCTCAAACTCAATCCTGGACCTCGAAGCCAGTTCCACTGTGTCTTTTCATTGTTCCCCTCTAATCAGAGATGGATTTAGACCTGGGACACCAGATAGGTGCAATTATCAGGAAGAACAAAAAAACAGCAGGCTCCAGACCTCATAGGGTAAGAGTTGAACACCCCTGATCTAGCTGGTCTGACCAGCATCCCACTAAACACGGACCGACAATGACTGGTTTTAGACATCGATTTTTGGTCAGGTCCAGACCAAATCTGAACCAATCATAGATGCCTATGTTTGGTTCAGATTTGGTCTGGTTCGGACCAGCCTTTATTTGGCTCAAACATGCAGCTGTGTTTTTTTGTTGTTTTTTTTTTACTTAACTTTTGACCAATCAGATCAGCTCCGAAAAAAAATCTGATGTGAAAAGATCTGATGTGATCGGTCAAACCAATCCAATCTGTTAGTTGTTCCAGTTTAGATGGTTTGGTCGTCTCATTTATTCATCTTTCTAACCCTGGCAGTCATTCTGAATGCAGATTGTGGGTGAAGCCATTTGTGTTATGGGAAAAACTACGCCCTCAATGTATGATATCTGTAATGTATTGTCTTAAATGATTAAGCACTGTGATGCTGGTACGCCTGCTCCCTCCAACGCTCGATGTCACCGGTCCCTTCAGATAGCCCTCAGTAATAAGGCAGCATTCTGTAACGTACGCGCAGGGAGACAGGAAGCAGGTGCAGAAGGTGAGTTTAATAATGAAAGAATACAACACAGCGAGAAGCGTGCCGAACGTGTGAGAACTGCTGCTTGGTGACTGAGGCTTACTGAGGGCTGTATGAAGGGAGAGTAATAAGGGTGGTATTGAAGGTCGGGTGTTCTTAACGACAGGGAGCAGGTGTGCGCAGTGATGGTTGCCAGGACTGGTGGTTAGTAGACCGACGTCGCCGGAGGGAGGGAGCAGGTGTGACAATACCAGTATCAGCATACACTGGTCACCAGCATACCAGCATCAAAATGTCCAAAACACAACGAAGGCTGGTCACTAGCAAACCCAGCAGCATATGCTGGTCTATGCTGTTTTTTGTTCAGCAGGGGTGGAGTGAAATGTAAACGAGGATATGAAAGTGAGGTTGTGAGGGAATGGCAGGGTTCAAACTTGATTTGTTATCGTTTAAGGACAGGCATCGCACCCATACGGTATTGTCCCGCTCTGAGATTGCAGGAAATGGCCGTTACAGATGTTCAAAAACACAAACATCTCTCACCCCCCCACCCCCCGTACTCCGCAGTACCACCTTGTTAAATAATCCCGGAGTAAACTCTGAGTTAGAGATTGAGTTAGGGAGTGAGGATAAGAGGCAGACAGAGAAAGAGATTGTGTGTGTGTACGCACCAGCAGCCTGGAGGGCCAGACTAAGCTCAAAGGGGCTCATAGTCCCTGAAGAGTCCTGATCAAACTTGAAGAAGATGGACTGAAAGAGAGAGAGAAGTCAATGAAGGATGGTTGAGTAGCTAACCTGCAAATACAGAAAATGCGCTGTACAGTTCCCTTTTCTTATGAATTCCTTTATCTTTATTAAACTTGCCCACCCTTCCTTCATCCACGCAATATTTTATGACAATAAACCCGCCAGTGGGATATGAGTCGATCTGCGCATCACTAGTGTGCATATCAGACAGAAAAATAGTTTCCTGGTCTATTTAAGTTGGTAACCCGTTTATAATAGCAATAAGGCGCCTCAGGGGTTTGTGGTATTATTGCCAATATACGACATCTGTATCCAGGCATTCTGCTTCACGTTGGGCCTAAGAACGCCAATATACCACAACTCCTCTGGCCTTATAGGGCTCCAACAGGCCACGCCCCTCTGTTGTTATTGATCTCGCCACCTCCCGCCTGCCTTCCATCTTTGAGGACTTGTATTTCCAGCGTTAAGAGTTGTCACTAATATCTTGTCTGAGAAGGTTTGACAGACACAATCAATATGGTATTGGCACCACATTGCCCTTCGATAGGCTATGAGGAAGATTCACCTTATTGCTTATATCAATCAAATCCTCTCCACAAGTGCATAGGGTCGATTTGGGATTGGCCGAGGTGTTGCGTTTCTAACTTCTGTTAGCTCGTTAAGTGGTCCAGTGTTTTGTCCCAGACTGTAACCCTCACTCCGGAGTCGAACTGATGCATTTTACTACGCGAAGACGTTTTCCCACGTCTCGTGTAGCCAATATAAGGGTGACAGTCACAGTAAGCACACACATACAAGCAACAATACACGCAACAACCGTTATTTTAATTTAAAAAATAAACATTGTCCGTTTTACAAACGGAAAATGTACAAAATGTGTAAAACAGTGAAATATACAACTCAGACTCATCCTCTGGCTTCAAAACATAACTCCAAACTCTCGCGGTAGTTCCGTGGTTGTTGATCGCGTTAGAACTGACCCAGGGTCTATTTTTGTGGTGGCAGAAATGCTAAGGCTCATGTTTAGTGTCGTTTTTGGTGCTCTTTGAAACGCGGAACTGACGGTAAAAACACGACTTCTCAGCACAAAGGTTGATACATTCAAAACTGATTTGCGCTACATCAACATACGAATGGTTTTGCAATCTTGGGAGAAAATAGAAGGTCTACGTTGCACAGTAACATCCCTATGGCTAATATTTAAATACCACTATGGTAACAAGGATTGAGAATTCAGTTCCGGAATCACTTGTTGCTTAACAATTTGGGGCTTGTCCCTTAAGCAGTCAATCAATCACATTTATTCATAAAGCCCTTTTAACATCAGCAGGTATCACAAAGTGCTTAATGGAAAACCCAGCCTAAAACCCTAAACGGCAAGCAATGCAGTCGTACCTGCAGACTGCGAAGAGAGGCCAGCAGAGGCTCGGTCTGCTCTCGGGTCAGACTGCTACGCCCCCCAGTCTGACAGGTGGGTTAGGGATCTCTCTCAGACACAGGTACTCAAAAGGGCCAGGGCCCGTATCCACAAAACATATCAGAGTACGAGTGCTGGTTGTTCCGTGTCCCAGAAAGAAAAATAACTGTCGCTCAAACAGAAGAGGGAACTAACAAAAGTCACTGACAATCCAAACGAGACAGGTGGGGTTTTAGGAGGGGTTCTGAAAGACACTCATGGAGGTGTCCACTGAAAGTTGACGAGCAACAACTGGGACGGAAAAGACACTCACCATGAGCGGCCCGCTAAATTTGCCCAAGAAGAGGCAAACAAAATAAAACCCCACACCAAACTTAGGCCGGAAGCAAACCAAAAAGTGGAGCAAAACAAAAACAGGGAAGATCAGAATAAGGATAAGATTATTTGGAGAGAAGAAAATAGGGAGTGGCAACTAAAGGTGTTAACCCTCCACATCTCTCAAGCCAAGTGCAGTACTGGGCCAGCAGCTCTTAAATATCACTTGTGCCAGTACAGGTGAAACACCTGACTAACAAGATGACAAGCCAGCACAGGTGTAAAACATACTGATTAATGAGGTGACACCATTAGGTGCGGCCATTGTGCTAACGTCCAACCTCGAAACATAAATGGGAAAACCAAAGCCTGTAATAACTTTCCTCTTAAGACAACAAATATATCCTATATTTGTGTTGGACAAGTTTGCTCACAACCAACAGAAAACCACTTCCATATCACAACATGATTGACTTAAATACGTCTCGACTTAAACAAGTCACCTTCTCCAATATAAACATGTTATCTCCTGGCTATCAATACTTAAATACAAGACCAAAAAATATATATATATATTATTTTGAGAAACAGAGGTAAAATCACATGCATTTCTATTACTCTCATCCCCTTGGAATGAGCTCTACCAAAACAAATCTCCAATACAGAAAAATGTGGAGTCAAATAAAATGTTGGCAAGGGCTACACACTGGCTAAATATAAAATGTATGGACTGCCTACCCTTGAAAGGCAATCAGCAACCAAGTTGTCTGATTTCAAGAGGAAACTCCTGCAATATGAGACTCCGGCGAAGGAGTCGATGATTCGCGGAGCTCGTCTTTTGCAACAAAAAAACAGGGTTACAATCGGTATAGACCACCAGAGGTGTAGAGACCGATACATAAACCTTGATGTGCTGAAGAGCCAGTTCCCCAAGCGAGCGTCTTTTTTCAATTAGTCAAGTACTGTTTTTGATGTGAGGCCAATTGCTTTGAAAAAGGGTGCTCATTCTCCAGACCACGTAGCACAATATCCATGAGCCTTTGCAACGTGGCTCCAGCATTTTGTAACTCAAACGGGAAAACAAACCATCAGGTGTGATAAAAACAGACAGCTCTTTGGTGTGCTCGGTTTAGGGGGACCTGCCAATATCCCTCCAGCAGATTGAACTTGCTAACGTACTTAGCAGCGCCAACACGGTCCAAACAATCGTCGACTCTGGGCAAAGGGTAGGAGTCCGACTTAGTTGTTGTCCGACTTAGTTGTCGGAAACAAAACCGCAGAGACCCATCTGCAATGCCGTGTTCAAACATAAAATCCAACTCACTGTGGAGTTTCTTTCTCTTTTCAGGATTTACTCGATACGCATGTTGTTTGATTGGGGCAAAGTCCCCAATGTCAATGTCAATGTCTGGCACACCTGAGAATAAACCCTGATATTCTAAAAGCAGTGCAACAATGTTGACTTTTTCCTCCAGAGACAAGTGTGCCAAAAAGACATCAAGGTTATCTAGAATCTGAGTTACTCAGCCATCCCACGGGCACAGGGTATATTGGGCTTTCCTCGTGCTCTTGAGGAAGACTATAGTCAACAGTGACAGCAGTGGCAACAGGTAGAACATCACTACCGGTTTCCACCGACTTCTCCGCCGGATGGTAACGGGTGTAGTATGGTTTTAATATGTTGACATGACCCAGCCAGGGTTTCTTCCTGCGCTCCAGTGTGGCAATGATGTAATCCAGATTTTCTTTTTGTTACTATTGAGTAATGGCCTGAAAAGCAAGCTCGCACGTTGACTCCAGAATAGGAAACAAAACCAGAACTTAGTCACCCACACTGAAAGTGCAGTTTAGGGCCTTTCTATCATACCAAACTTTCATTTTCATTTGCGCCTTCTCCCAATTCTCACTGGCAAACTCACAGGCGAGGTGCAATCTGTATCAATAACTGCTAACGTGCTCCAGCAAATTTGTTTTTGTGTTTAAGGTGTTGACTTGCAACAACCTCACTCGGAGTAAGCTCAAAGATTCCTAAACAACCCTCCGTGCTGGAAAACAGCAAGAGGAACCCCATCATCACAGTCTTTCTCAAACTCAAAGCACATGTCATTAAACGTCAGAGTGATGTACAATGTGAAACCGTACAGATGTGCGTTCTTCTACAGCTACAGTGGCTTGTGACAGTATTCACCCCCCTTGGCATTTTTCCTATTTTGTTGCCTTACAACCTGGAATTAAAATTGATTTTTGGAGAGTTTGTATCATTTCATTTACACAATATGCCTACCACTTTGAAGATGCAAAATATGTTTTATTGTGAAACAAACAAGAAACAAGACAAAAAACTGAACTTGAGCGTGCATAACTATTCCCCCCCCCCCCCAAAGTCAATACTTTGTAGAGCCACCTTTTGCAGCTGCAAGTTTCTTGGGGTACGCTTGACACAACTAGCCACTGGGATTTTTGCCCATTCTGCAAGGCAAAACTGCTCCATCTCCTTCAAGTTGGATGGGTTCTGCTGGTGTACAGCAATCTTTAAGTCATACCACAGATTCTCAATTGAATTGAGGCCTGGGCTTTGACTATGCCATTCTAAGACATTTAAATGTTTCCCCTAAAACCACTCGAGTGTTGCTTTAGCATTATGCTTAGGGTCTTTGTCCTGCTGGAAGGTAAACCTCCGTCCCGGTCTCAAATCTCTGGAAGACAAACAGGTTTTCCTCAAGAATCATCATTCCTTCAATTCTGACCAGTTTCCTCGTCCCTGCCGATGAAAACATCCCCCGGGGCATGATGCTGCCGCCACCATGGTGGGATGGTGTTCTCGGGGGGATGAGAGGTGTTGAGTTTGCGCCAGACATAGCGTTTTCCTTGATGGCCAAAAAGTTACATTTCTGTCCCATCTGACTAGAGTACCTTCTTCCATATGATTGGGGAGTCTCCCACATGCCTTTTGGCAAACACAATTTTTTCTTTATGCAATGACTTTTTTCTGGTCACTCTTCTGTAAAACCCAGCTCTGTGGAGTGTACGGCTTAAAGTGGTCCTATGGACAGATACTCCAATCTCCGCTGTGGAGCTTTGCAGCTCCTTCAGGGTTATCTTTGGTCTCTTTTTGTTGCCTCTCTGATTAATGCCCTCCTTGCCTGCTCCCTGAGTTTTGGTGGGCGGCCCTATCTTGGCAGGTTTATTGTGGTGCCATATTCTTTCCATTTTTTAATAATGGATTTAATGGTGTTCCGTGGGATGTTCAAAGTTTATAACCCAACCCTGATCTGTACTTCTCCACAACTTTGTCCTTAACCTGTTTGGAGAGCTCCTTGGTCTTCATGGTGCCGCTTGCTTGGTGGTGTTGCAGACTCTGGGGCCTTTCAGATCAGGTGTATATATACTGAGATCATCTGACAGATCATGTGACACTTAGATTGCACACAGGTGGACTTTATTTAACTAATTATGTGACTTCTGAAGGTAATTGGTTACACCAGATCTTATTTAGGGGCTTGATAGCAAAGGGGGTGAATACATACGCACGGACCACTTTTCCGTATTTCATTTTAAGTTATTTTTTTCATTTCACTTCACCAATTTGGACTATTTTGTGTATGTCCATTACATGAAATCCAAATAAAAATATATTTAAATTACAGGTTGTAATGCAACAAAATAGAAAAACGCCAAGGGGATGAATACTTTTGCAAGGCACTGTAAGCTATATATAACAGAGGTGACACCCATTCGATGTGGCCAATATTCTAATGAGCTAACATCCAACCTCGCTGATCTAGGATCAGAATAGCCTTTTAGATCATAATCAACAAGATTATATGGACGGATCCTAGATCAGCAGATCTACTCTGAATATGCTTTGTGGATACGGGTCCTAGCAAGAAAAACAAAGCCAGTGAGATGTAAGGGGAAACGCTGTGACAACTGGCCAAATAAAAGGATACTTCCTCTCCAAAGATGAGCTGTCTGCATGTCTCCAGTGGCAGCTGGTAGTCTTTCTCCAGAACTGAGAGAGAGGGAGAGAGGGGAGGGGTGAACGAGGCAGAGGATTGTAATGGTATACTAGCTATGAGGTTTTGCCTAGAAAAGTCATCTGTTTCCCCCAAAAATTTGTCTCTTACTACTCTGCTCCCACCTACTGGCTTTTACTGGTACTGCTGTGTACGAATATTCCCCAGCAACATGCAATAGTGGTAGCCTTCATTGCAGCAGTTTAAAGAGTTCTGCAACATGGTTTGACTAAATTAACATATCACCTTGTAATGACAACCTGAGTTCATTAAACCCCCTAAGGTTGATGTCAACGGAAATCTAATTAGCATAATAATAACAAATCCCCATAGAAATCAGTCAGTTTAAGCTAGAGATAAATGTTTTTGCATTGGATGCGTCTCAATCCACCACATTCGCCTACGTCGCCCTTCCTCATCTGAGCCAATCTGACAACGTCTGTCTATAGCGTCCAAACAGTTTGGGCTGCCCAATAATATGACTCTAACGAACACATACATGGCGGTTGTTGTGCTCTAGGACGCCCACAGGCCACACAAGATTCATTGTTTAGCTGTTTCATGTCGTGAATCTGTTATTCAACGTGTTTGTATTGAACAATAGCAGTAAAGCCCCAAAAAAATGTATATTTTTTCATTTTGAATATATTTTTGGGATACTTCAAGGGGTCTTAAACCCCCCTCCGGATTAGACAGGGCTTAGACTCTTATGGGTTCATTAATGATCTAACCTGAGTTAACCAGCTTCATGAACTCCTTAGCATTCAGCTTGTCATCCTGCCAGGGAGAGCGAACAGGAGGTTAAGACTGTCTAAGGGAGACATTTATCTTCTATAATTGAGTTATATTTAGAGATGAGAGAATTCCTACCGGCCCCGCCACCTCATCAAAGGTCTTCTGTACTCTCTTGCGATCCTCTGGCAAGACTGGTGGCATTGACATTACCTGTGAAGGACACACACGCACAGACAGTTGGCTTGGTGAACTGGAGAGCAGAACTGCAGTAGAAGTAGACTTCAGTAAGGTTTAACTCACCATGAGGAAGCCAGTGGAGCAAGTGAAGTCTTGGGTCCTGGAATACAAGGAGGAGCACCATCAGACTTTTACTAATTATCTTCTTCATCATCATCATCATCATCCCCCACCACCCTCCTCTCCGTACCCCAGATTGTTGCCAGTCTTGGAGTAGACACGGAGGAAGAATTCCGCAGGCATGTTGGGCCTGTAGGTGGAGGCCAGGATCACGTAGTATCCCGGGTCCAGCCTCACCTTCCTCCACACAGCCCTACGGTGACAAAAGAAGAAGACAACCTCTATTGGAGTAAAAAAAAATGAATGGAAGTATATATGGAGGTCCTTTTAAGTTTGTGTTTTTTGTATTTTTCTTTGTGTGTTTCCTATACTCCTGCCTTGATTGTAGTATCTGTGTAATTGCTTGGTCTTGTTATGCAGGGCTCTCTTGAAAGGGAGACATTGGTCTCAATGGGACTCCTCTGCCTAAATAAAGGCTCCAAAGAAAATCTAATAATAAGTGTATTGACTGTTTTCATAAAAATGTGACATATTTGCAGTAAAGACTGGCTACTGAAGTACCTGAGGGGTTGGTACTTCCCTGAGCGCCCCACAGGGTGCTGGTTAGAGAAGAAACTCTGGTCCAAACACAGGCCCTGGAGCTACGAGAGTGGGAGGGTAGAGGAGAGAGAAAAAGGCAGAGATAGAAAATATGGAGTAAAGGAGATGGTGGAGAGAGAGGGAGCAGCGACCATGGTTGGTCGATTTAAAAGTGTAGTCTAACTAAAGTAAATAGTTGTGTTTTTCAAATACTTTACTACAAAATACTCACCTCTGGAGGAACCTGCAGATACAGGAAAGACATCAGATTAACTGAAAATGTAGAACGTTCACATTCACTGCACACACAATTGACAACACATTCTCTCTCTCTCACCCTGTAGATGTGGAAGGCGATGTGGAGAAAGTGAATTTTATTCCTCTTTCTCCGGTCTTTCTGCAGTAGTTCCACCAGTACGGTGCACTGCTTTGCTTTCTTCTTCTGCTTCTCTGCCACCATCTTCTCCTCCGGGGTCATCTCTTCATCCTCATCATCATCATCATCTTCTTCTTCCTTGTCCTGCTCGGCAAGGACAAGCTGGAACTGGGGATTCTTCCAGAATGATCCTACGAGAGAGAGAGAGACAGAGGGATAGTTAGATAACGGGATTAGAGAAAGGTTTGAAAAGGAAAGGAGTAAATTAAATTACAAACATTCTGCCATTGGAACGAGCTGTTCTCCCTGTTCTCCCAGGGATCTGTTCTCCATGGCAGACGGTATCGGAGCACGAGGTCTGATACCAACAGGCTCAGAGACCATTTCTATCTACATCAACACTTGAACTGGACTGACTACCTGCTCTGATTCTCCCGAACTTTAGCACACATGCACTCACCCACACACACAAACCACACATTCATGCTACACACAAACCACAACTGCTGCTACCAGACTCTTATTATACTGTTCAGTTTATCCACTTCCCCCCCATTCCTCCCTACCTGCAAGTAAGCATTTCATTGGACAATGTATACCATGTGTATCCCGTACATATCACTCGTGAAACTTGAAACACACTCACGACGGTAACGACGACTGCCCCCTGCGGTGGAGCCCGATACCCAGGAGCCTTTGTGGGAGCTGAGTGTCCATGCAGAGGTGGGGGCGGCAGGGGAGTCGGGTGTGTCCACGTCCACTATGGGTTCAGGGTTCACGCTACACAGCTCCACTGTGTCTAACAGCCTGTTGAAGTCCTCCACATTCATCCTGACACACAGAGAGGATACAGACTGTCAGAGTGTGTGTGTGTGTTATTTTTGTAGGTATGTTTGTGTCTACGTGTGTTTGTAATGCCAGAACCTACCAGAATTCTCCATCCTCACTCTTTTTCAGCTCAATCCTTTTCTTTTCAGCAGCATCCACATCGTCCCAGTCTTTACTCCTAATAAAAAAATAGAACTCGCTATTAACCATCAAGTATTCTCACGGCTTGCTAGAGCACTGTGAACTGCGGTGGTGCAATGGTCTGAGCATCACGAGTTCAAGCGTTTAAAAAAACATTTGGACTTTTTGAAACGTTCCAACATCAAAGTCTATTTCTATTGACCAGGCTGGATGTAGTCCCAGCCTGTGTAACAACAAAATGAAACATGTGCACGCACGTACCTCGCACACACACACATACTCTTCCTTACTTGTCACTCCAGGGTCCAGAGTACTCCACAAAGCCCCAGGGATTCCTCAGCCGTAGCAACAAGGCCTCACCAGCCGGCTTCTTCACCTGAACCACACACACACACAATGGTAACACTTCATTTGAAGGGGACCTTATTGCAGTGTAATAACACTATAAGAAGTATTGTAATTCATTGTGATTATTCATAGTTACATGTTGTTAGTACAGGATGTAACTGGTGGTAATTGCAGTCTGTAATTACAGAGAAAGTTTGTTCCTACACTACATGACTGCTCATCTTACATCTCATTCCAAAATCATGGGCATTAATATGGAGTTGGTCCTCCATTTCCCCCATTTGCTGCCCCTCCCGCAGTTCGGCGTTCCAATTCATCCCAAAGGTGTTTGATGGCGTTGAGGTCAGGGCTCTGTGCAAGCCAGTCATGTTCTTCCACACCAATCTCGACAAACCATTTATGTATGGACCTCGGTTTGTGCACGGGGGCATTGTCATGCTGAAACTGGAAAGGGCCTTCCCCAAACTGTTGCCGCAAAGTTGGAAGAGCAGAATAGTCTAGATTGTCATTGTATGCTGTAGCATTAAGATTTCCCTTCACTCCAATTTGCATTCCGCCTCAACAGATCCACAGATGATGCAATCTCTATTGCACTCAACATTGCCCTTTCCCACCTGGACAAAAGGACACCTATGTGAGAATGCTGTTCATTGACTACAGCTCAGCGTTCAA
Organism: Oncorhynchus masou masou; assembly: GCF_036934945.1. NCBI lineage: Eukaryota > Metazoa > Chordata > Actinopteri > Salmoniformes > Salmonidae > Oncorhynchus > Oncorhynchus masou. Next base: position 52,812,648 of record NC_088224.1, on the reverse strand, counting down.
CACCATAGTGCCCTCAAAGCTCATCACTAAGCTAAGGACCCTGGGACTAAACGCCTCCGTCTGCAACTGGATCCTGAACTTCCTGACGGGCCGCCCCTAGGTGGTAAGGATAGGGAACAACACATCAGGTGTCCACACTGATCCTCAACACGGAGGCCCCTCAGGGGAGCGTGCTCAGTCCCCGCCTGTACTCTCTGTTTACTCATGACTGCATGACCAAACACGACTCCAACAGCATCATCAAGTTTGCCGATGACACAACAGTGGTAAGCCTGCAATGTTTGACTGTCTCGCTCTCCTTGAGCAAAGGTCTACTCGTCTCGCACACATGATGACGCACAAACACAAACGCACTAAATTGCCAATCCAATCTTGGCTGAAATTAATTTCCCAGAGGGCCAATCGAGTGGCGCAGCGGTCTAAGGCACTGCATCGCAGTACTAGCTGCGCCATTAGAGATTCTGGGTTCGAGTCCAGGCTGTTCTAGCCGGCCTAGACTGGGAGACCCATGGAGCGGCGTACAATTGGCCCAGCGTCGTCTGGGTTATGGGAGGGTTTGGCAGGCAGGAATGTCCTTGTCCCATCACGCACTAGAGACTCCTGTGGCGGGCCGGGCGCAGTGCACGCTGACACAGTCGCCAGGTGTACGGTGTTTCCTCCGACACATTAGTGCGACTGGCTTCCAGGTTAAGTGGGCATTGTGTCAAGAAGCAGTGCAGCTTGGTTGGATTGTGTTTCTGATGACGAACGGTTCTCGACCTTCGCCTCTCACGAGTTTGTACAGGAGTTGCAGCGATGAGACAAGACTGTAACTACTCCTACTCCAACATGAAAAAGGGGTCAAAAATATTTTATAATTTTTTTTTTAAATAATAATAATTTCCAAGACTTTTCCAAAACGTTTTGAATTGTATTATTTCCCTTTTAAAATTCCATGACTTTCCTGGATTTTCATGACTACGAACTCTGTAGTATGAGGGCACTTTTAGGCAGGTCTGAAGCTGAAAAAGAAGACAATTATTGCCTATTTTACACCTATTTTCTTGATTTAGGGATGCCAGGTAGCCTTGAGGTTAGAGCATTGGGCCAGTAACCGAAAGGTTGCTGTTTCCAATCCCGGAGCCACCTAATGTCACGACTTCCACCCAAGGTGGCTCCTCTGCCTGTTCGGGTGGCGCTCGGCATCGCCAGTCTACTAGCTGCCACCGATCCTTTTTCCTTTTCTTTTGGTTATGTCTGTTTTGTGTTTCACCTGGTTTCATTTTGGTTAATTTGGGGGGGTATTTATCTCGACATTTCAATTGGGGTTTTTGTGCGGGATTGTTTTCATTTGACTGTCAGTTTGGGTTGCGTTTTCATGTTTAACATGTGTTTTATCCCTGGACTGTGTTTGAGTGGGGTTTCATGGCTACTGCTGTAGTCCGGTGTCCTGTGATTTTTGAGCTGGTTTATTAAAACGCCCTTTTCATTCGGAACTTGTTTCTCCTGCGCCTGACTCCACACCCACATCTCCTTGGGGAGTTTTGACACCTAACCCTAATTGCTTCAGGGACGCTACATAATAGCGACTCTGACTGACGATTCTCCCTGAGGGTGTCTCAAGGAGAGTTGGAATATGCAAAAAAACACATTTCCTTTACACACTTGTTTGTAACTGGACAAATATTGGCAACCCCAAAAATACTTATTTTTATGAACTGCTGAAAACACTACCTAGATTTGAATTTAGTTAAACTGCCACCAAGCTACTGTAGTTAAACTACTAGTTGAACTTCTCCCCGACACTGCTAGCTAGCTATCAAACGTTAGCTGCTGTGTTTGGTAGGCCTACCAACTACGCTATACAGAATATACTTTCCATCCTTGACAGCTAATGTTAGCTACCTAAAGCTGGTGAATAGTACGGTACCCAAGGCAAGGGTATAACGTGAGACACACCTCTCATAATAACGTTAGCTAGCAAAAAATACGAAGAAATGTAAGGTATTTTTTACACGTTGCAATAAACTAAACTAAAGTAGAAGCTCATCTTGTTTGTTTTCACTTGGTAATGAGTGCTAAGTAATTATACGGCAATTGCTCATAGTACGTTACCTACATAAAAAGCTACCTATGTAGGTACACAATTACAAGTAACCCTCAAGATACATTTAATTTGAACTATCTAAATCCTGTGTAACAGCTAGTAATTACATTGTACTTAGGCAGATATTACATGCACTCTGTGTTTATCCTCTCACTTGGATGTCGCTTCCAGAAGTTTTCAAATGAAAGCTGTTGGATCCTGTGTTTTACATTATAGCCATTAGTATATATATGATTAAATATCATCTGATGTTGGTTGTGTGAGGTGTCTGCATTTGTGCACTGGAGCATCATTATGAGATTAAACAACTGCTTGCTACTTGTCTGTTTGTGTGTGACAAGAACTGAGTAACATGGTGTGACCTGCATGTTGCAAAACTGTAGATAACAGCCCAGCAGATGCTTTGTCCTTGTGTTTGTATGTAACAATATTGAGCACATGGTGTGACTTGCTGTATCTTACAAAGTTGTGATAGGGAGGGGTGGTCATCACGAGGTTTAACTGAGATGGAAAATTACTGAACAACACAATAGCAGGAACTGAGCAACTGTTCTAACTAGGCTGCGATACCAGAACAGTAAGGATCTATACATCGACGGGGGAGAACTCCAAGAAGCGCCAAGAGGCGGGGACCCGCCTGAGCGCATGCAATAGGCTGGGCAAGTTTAAACCACGCCCAGCCTCTACTGTGATAGACATAGGCCAACAGACGGGTTGGAACTATCACAGTATAAAGAATACGGATTACATACATCTTGTCAGTTCTCTGTTCTGCCCTGCGTGGCATTACAGTGAGCCCGTATATACGAAAGGTGCATTTGCCATTTATTACTTAGCTCATAACAAATACATAGTATAAAATCGGTGACTCATTGTTATATTTATCCTGATACCAGATTTGAATTTACGCAACTCTAACAAAGCCAGGCTGTTAGGATAGGGAATGTACTTCACAAGTACACATTCATTACAAGTAAGTTAAGTTATCCTCAAGATACACAGGATTTAGCAAGTTAAAATGAAGTGTAACACCTAGTAATTACATTACACTCTGTGGTGTACTAGTGGGTTTATTCTCCAACTTGGATGGCAAGGAGGTTAATCTTGTACACATTATAAGTAATATCTTTATTATGACCTTGGATGACACCCGTATGGTAGTCAATGAGGTTCACCTATATGTGCGGCTTTGGAAAAGCTATCCACAACCGTAAGGGCCGAAGCAGGGACGAACATCCGGCTAGAACCGAGTAAATAACAGAGCACAACGAGCCTGCCTTGAGTTGAGGCATTTGGCGGCACGAAGATATTCTAGATTCTTATGGTCGGTCCATACTAACAATGGGTGTTCCGCCCCTTCAAGCCAGTGCCCCCACTCCTCAAGGGCCACCTTGACTGCAAGAAGTTCCCAACTACCAATGTCATAGTTCCTCTCAGCGGAATTAAGGCGATGGGACAGGAAAGCGCAGGGATACAACTTTTTGTCCCGGGCAGAACGTTGGGATAGAACGGCCTCTACTCCAACGTCCAAAGCGTCAACCTCCACCACGAACTGACGGGACAGGTCCTGATGGATTAGGATGGGGGAAGTGGTGAAACTATAATTAAGATTCAGAAACAGCCAGTCAGCATCTGGGAACCACGTGAACGGAACCTTGGGAGTGTAGTGAGGGGGGAAGCCAGGGTGCTGTAGCCCCGAATGAAGCGGGGGTAGAAATGTGCAGATCCCAGGAAACGTTGCAGCTGCACTCTGGACGTGGGTTGGGGCCAATCCACATCCGCTCTCACCTCGTCAGGATCCATCTGAAGGTTCCCTGCAGCGATGACGTATCCCAAAAAGGATATAGTGGAGAAATGGAGTTCACATTTCTCTGCTTTGACAAACAAATGGTTCTCCAGGAGGCGCTGGAGGATTTGTCGGATGTGGAGGACATGCTCTTGAGTCGAAAGGGAAAAGACAAGAATGTCGTTGAGGTAGACAAACACAAACCGGTTTATCATGTCAGGTTGACCAGGGCCTGAAACACTGCGGGAGCGTTGGTCAGTCCGAACAGCATAACCAGGTACTTTTAGAGGCTCGAATGCCGAGGAGAGGAGTGGTAGAGGGTAACGATTTTTTTACTGTGATGTCATTGAGGCCCCGGGAGTCGATACACGGACGCAGGGTTTTGTCTGTTTATTCCACAAAGAAGAACCGTGCGTCGGCAGGGGATTCAGAAGGATGAATGCAGCTAGAGAGTCCTCAATGTAGTCCTCCATGGCCTTGATCTCTGGGCCAGACAGAGAATAAAGCCACCCCTGAGGCGGTGTGGTAATTGTCGGGACGATGCGGCAGAAGGGATGTGGCGCGAGCCTTGTAGAATACCTCCCAGGGGTTCTGGTACTCTGCGGAGAGATCCGAGGCTTTTCCCAAGCCCACAGGAGGATGTCTCGGGGCAGGCTGTGCCGCCTTAACACAATGTGCGTGGCAGAATGGGCTCCAACACAGGATAGAACCAGTAGCCCAGTCAAAACCACAGGAACACAAGGAGATTTAAATGAGTAGAAACTGCAAAGAGGCACAAGGACATCCAGTGCATCGAGCCACAAGAGATTACAACCGTGTGACAGTTGTCACTGAATTGGATGCAGCTGAGAAGAATCATTAGTGAATTTAGTGGAAACTTGCCCATTTGTAACAAGCATGGTAAGAAGCATTTGTTGTTACACCTCTGTAATTAGACTGCAATTACCACCAGTACAACTATGAGATTACAATTAACTACAATACTTGTTACAATGTAATTACACATGTAATTAAACTGTAATAATGACCCCTTAAAATGTAGTGTTACTGGAAACGGAAACACTTATGTGAGCAGAGTGCAACGATTTTCTATCCAAAATATAAAAGTGGATTATATTCTGATGACTTTAGCTTGGTGAAGCACAGTATGATACATACCGTGTCAGTGTCTGTGATGGCGTAGGCATGGCCCTTCACCAGTCCCTCTGCAGTCACTGTGCCTATCTCACGATAGTTACTAGCCTGTGGAGATACACAGCACATAGATAGCAACTCACCACAGGTGCTGCATACACAGTAAGAATCACACTTGCCATCACAGTAGCTATTGACGAAGGAGAGGTGTGAGGAAGGTACAGTGGGGCAAAAAAGTATTTAGTCAGCCACCAATTGTGCAAGTTCTCCCACTTAAAAAGATGAGAGAGGCCTGTAATTTTCATCATAGGTACACTTCAACTATGACAGACAAAATGAGGGGAAAAAAAATCCAGAAAATCACATTGTAGGATTTTTAATGAATTTATTTGCAAATTATGGTGGAAAATAAGCATTTGGTCAATAACAAAAGTTTCTCAATACTTTGTTATATACCCTTTGTTGGCAATGACAGAGGTCAAAAGTTATCTGTAAGTCTTCATAAGGTTTTCACACACTGTTGCTGGTATTTTGGCCCATTCCTCCATGCAGAGCTCCTCTAGAGCAGTGATGTTTTGGGGCTGTTGCTGGGCAACATGGACTATCAACTCCCTCCAAAGATTTTCTATGGGGTTGAGATCTGGAGACTGGCTAGGCCACTCCAGGACCTTGAAATGCTTCTTACGAAGCCACTCCTTCGTTTCCCGGGCGGTGTGTTTGGGATCAATGTCATGCTGAAAGACCCAGCCATGTTTCATCTTCAATGCCCTTACTGATGGAAGGAGGTTTTCACTCAAAATCTCACGATACATGGCCCCATTCATTCTTTCCTTTACACGGATCAGTCGTCCTGGTCCCTTTGCAGAAAAACCGCCCCAAAGCATGATGTTTCCACCCCCATGCTTCACAGTAGGTATGGTGTTCTTTGGATGCAACTCAGCATTCTTTGTCCTCTAAACACGACGAGTTGAGTTTTTACCAAAAAGTTATATTTTGGTTTCATCTGACCATATGACATTCTCCCAATCTTCTTCTGGATCATCCAAATGCTCTCTAGCAAACTTCAGACGGTCACTGTTCTTGTGATCATTTTGACCTCACGGGGTGAGATCTTGCGTTGAGCCCCAGATCGAGGGAGATTATCAGTGGTCTTGTATGTCTTCCATTTCCTAATAATTGCTCCCACAGTTGATTTCTTCAAACCAAGCTTCTTACCTATTGCAGATTTAGTCTTCCCAGCCTGGTGCAGGTTTACAATTTTGTTTCTGGTGTCCTTTGACAGCTCTTTGGTCTTGGCCATAGTGGAGTTTGGAGTGTGACTGTTGGAGGTTGTGGACAGGTGTCTTTTATACTGATAACAAGTTCAAACAGGTGCCATTAATACAGGTAACGAGTGGAGGACAGAGGAGCTTCTTAAAGAAGAAGTTACAGGTCTGTGAGAGCCAGAAATCTTGCTTGTTTGTAGGTGACCAAATACTTATTTTCCACCAAAATTTGCAAATAAATTCATAAAAATTCCTACAAAGTGATTTTCTGGATTTTTTTTCTCATTTTGTCTGTCATAGTTGAAGTGTACCGATGATGAACATTTTAGGCCTCTCTCATATTTTTTAAGTGGGAGAACTTGCACAATTGGTGGCTGACTAAATACTTTTTTGCCCCACTGTATGTAGCTGTGTTGGTACAGCATTCATCATAATGTCTATAAGTCATAAATGTGCCATGGGTGTGTGTGTGTGATTTGTCTTTGAGCGTGTGAATGCGTTCTTCGCTATGTGTGTGTGCATGCGTTATTGTGTGTCTGTGTACCTGTATGAAGCAGCTGAGCAGGCTGCCACGGGACAGGGCAGCAGAGAGGGCTTTCCACATGACCCTTGGGGTGCGTGAGGAGACAGGGAGGGAGTAGGCTATGCCCCCTGTGAAGTCCTCCATTGCCTCAGAGATATTACCTCCCTTCAGACTCCCATACGACCCGATCAGCCTGTGGTGTGGTAGAAGGATTGAGGAATGAGGGAGGTGATATTTTCACACAAGCCAGACACACAAACACTAAAATGATGTAAGACATTGCAAGGATGCATGCACGCACACATACATAAACACACACACACACACACACAGACAGATGCATATGCTGGTGACTGACTTGGCATAGGCTTTCTCCACCAGGGCGCTCCAGTACTCGTTGCGGGTACAGGAGTAGCTGAAGAGCAGGCGGCCCTCGCGTACGGGTAGCCTGTCATCTACTACCACCTCCACCCACTCACCATACTGCCAGAACTACACAGGGGGCGGGGAGGGGGGGGGGTTATGGATGGAGAGGGAGGTCGGTAGGAAGGGAGGGAGAGGGAGGCATAATGAGGGTGGACAGGGAGGGAGGGAGGAAGGATAAGGCATAAGGAGGAGGATGTAGGGAGGGAGAGAGGAGGGGAAAGAGAAAGAGGGGAAGGAGAGATGGGACATTAAGAACTGTAATATTCTGTGGGTCTCAGAGTCATGGCTGAACAAGGACACATCTAGCTAAGTTTTTCTACGTATCAGCAGGACAGAACAGCAGAGTCCAGTAAGATCGGTGGGGTGTCTCTTTCTTTTACAGGATTTAAAAAAATAATTGCTCCCTTTTTCTCCCCAATTTTCGTGATTACTGTCTTGTCTCATCGCTGCAACTCTCCAATGGGCTCGGGAGAGGCAAAGGTAAAGTCATATGTCCTACGAAACATGACCCGCCGAACCACACTTCTTAACACAAGCCCGCTTAACCCGAAAGCCAGCCACACCAAATGTGTCGGAGGAAACACGATGAGCCAAGTAAAGCCCAATTGTGCGTCGCCGGTGACTGAGGTGGTATACTCCTCAGGAGGCTGAAAATATTGGGCATGGGCCCTCAGATCCTCAAAAAGTTCTACACCTGCACCACTGAGAGCATCTTGACTAGCTGCATCACTGCTTGGTACGGCAACTGCTCGGCATCTGACCGCAGGGCACTGTAGCCACTCCCTGCCATCCAGGACCTCTATACCAGGCGGTGTCAGAGGAAATCCCTAAAAAGACTACAGCCACCCAGTCATAGACTGTTCTCTCTGCTACCGCATGGAGAGCGGTGAACAGATAATAAAATGTCTACCCAGACAATTTACATTGATTTATTATTAATTGTTTTGCAATAACTCCCTTACACTGGCTGTATGTACACTCACTATACTCTACCCACACACTCATACATAGTACACTGACACACACAGAAAACACACCCACACACAAACTCACACTTTACATAAGCAGCTGCTACTCTGTTTATTATATATCCTAGTCACTTTTACCCTTACCCACATGAACAAACTACCCCCTGCATATTGGCTCGGTACTGGTACTCCTCTATAGCCTCGTTAATATTTTTATTGTATTACTATTTTCTGTGTTACTATTTCCTGATTGCCTAGTCAATTAACCCTACCCACATGTACATACTGTATTACCTCAACTAAACTCATACCCCCCTGCACATTGACTTGGTACTGGTACCCCTTGTATATAGCCTTGTTATTGTGTTACTATTTCAATTTTTTTGTTGTTTAAATATTTCTCTTATATTTGGGCTAGTAAGTAAGCATTTCACTGGAAAGTCTACACCTGTTGTATTCGGTGCATGTGACCAATAAAATGTTATTTGGCATTTTTCCTATTTTGTTGCCTTACAGTATGGAATTAAAATAGATTTTTCATTTGATTTACATAACATGCCTACCACTTTGAAGATGCAAAATATATTTTTATTATGAAACAAACAAGAAATAAGACAAAAAACTGAAAACTTGAGCATGCATAACTATTCAACCCCCCAAAGTCAATACTTTGTAGAGCAGGGGTGTCAAAGTCAAATGGACGGAGGGCCAAATAAAAAATTTAGCTACAAGCCGAGGGCCGGACTGTTCGAATGTTCATTGAAAATTTTTTAAATGACGCATATAGTCTAGTGAACCTAATTGAACCTACTGAAAACCTAACAAATATATTCCAATATGATCAGATAAATAAAGCAATATTTTCTTATGGCTCTGTCAGTAATCTTTAATTTTCAACAGACACAAAAGACAAATTTCCTTTATATAAAAATCCCCATAACATGAACATTAAATGAAAGAAACCGGTATTCAAGGCACCATCAGTAGCCTATATTTTCTATTTTAGCAAAAGTGGGCTAAATTTACTTCAAAGAAAAAAACAATAATAGCAATTTTCTATCATCCACTCAACTGAAATATTTTTAAAATATAATTGGATTGAAATACAATAAAATAAAGTGCAAAAATCTATTAATCAAAAACAACACTTTGTTTAATGACATGATCCCGACCCTGCAGCTGCAAGTTCATTGCATTCAGATGACTCGTAATGTCACACAGAAAAGCCATTTCACACAGAAACATTTCGTCTCGGAGTTGTGTTGTGTCTTTCCCTTTGCTGTCCAAGAACAGACAAATCTCCTCACGAAGCTCGAAACATCTTTGAAGCACCTTTCCCTGGCTTAGCCATCGCACCTCTGTGTGATAAGGCAAATCACCATGCTCCGTTTCTAACTCCGTCAGAAATGCCTTGAACTGGCGGTGATTCAAACCTTTGGCTCTGATAAAGTTAACTGTGCGCGTGATGATGCTCATTACATGCTCCATTTTCAAGGCTTTACCGCACAACGCTTCCTGGTGTATGATACAATGATAAGCTGTCAGCTCACCTGTCGCGTTTTCCTCTTGCATCTTTTCCCGTATCTTCGCCACCAGTCCGCTCCTGTGTCCACACATCGCAGGTGCTCCGTCGGTTGTCAAACCCACGAGTTTTTCCCAAGGCAGCTCCATCTCATTTACACATCTTGACACCTCTTCATACAAATCATGCCCCGTAGTTGTGCCATGCATAGGACGTAAAGCCAAAAACTCCTCTGTCACGCTTAGGCTGGAGTCCACTCCGCGGATGAAAATTGACAACTGGGCAATGTCAGAAATGTCGGTGCTCTCATCCACAGCCAAGGAATATGCAATGAAATCTTTTCCCTTTTTCACAAGCTGCTCTTTTAGATTGATGGACAACTGGTCTACTCTCTCGGCAATGGTGTTTCTGCTCAGACTCACATTTAAAAAGAGTTGCCTTTTTTCTGGGCAAACTTCGTCACAAACTTTAATCATGCAGTTTTTGATGAAATCCCCTCCGTAAATGGCCGGGCTGATTTAGCGATCTCTTCTGCCAAAATAAAACTGGCCTTGACAGCAGCCTGGCCTTGTGATTTGGCTTTTTTGAACAGAGCCTGTCGAGATTTGAGGCCTCGTTTTAATTCCTCTGCCTTTTGTAGCCTTTGTTCCATGTCCATATTCTTGTTTTTGTCCGCGTGTTTCGTTTCATAATGTCGTCTCAGATTATACTCTTTCAGTACCGCCACACTTTCTCCACACAGAAGACACACAGGTTTTCCAGCTACCTCCGTGAACATATACTCCGACTCCCACCTTGTTTGAAACCCCCGGTTCTCAGTGTCCACCTTCCGTTTTGCCATTTTTGATGGGTATCTGAAAGTTAATTTTACTGTGATGCTGACGACTGCTGTGCCAATAAATATTGAAATGAAGCAGCCTACTGCTCGGTGCGTCACCGTTGCATTGTGGGAAATGTAGTATTGGTGCGTGTAAAAGATCTGCGGGCTGCCGGCTTGCTGCGGTCTGCGGGCCGGTTCTAATAATAAATCAAGATCATCCCAGGGGCCGTAAAAAACCTTCTCGCGGGCCGGATGTGGCCCGCGGGCCTTGACTCTGACATATGTGTTGTAGAGCCACCTTTTGCAGCAATTACAGCTGCAAGTCTCTTGGGGTATGTCTCTATAAGCTTGGTATATCTAGCCACTGGGATTTTTGCCCATTCTTCAAGGCGGATGGGTTCCGCTGGTGTACAGCAATCTTTAAGTCATACCACAGATTCTCAATTGAATTGAGGTCTGGGCTTTGACTAGGTCATTCCAAGCCATTTAAATGTTTACCCTTAAACTACTCAAGTGTTGCTTTAGCAGTATGCTTAGGGTCATTGTCCTGCTGGAAGTTGAACCTCCATCCCGGTCTCAAATCTCTGGAAGACTGAAACAGATTTCCCTCAAGAATTTCCCTGTATTTAGCACCATCCATTATTCCTTCAATTCTGAAGTTTCCTAGTCCCTGCCGATGAAAAACATCCCCACAGCATGATGCTGCCACCATCATGCTTCACTGGGATAGTGTCCTTGGAGTGATGACAGGTGTTGGGTTTGCGCCAGACATAGCGTTTTCCTTGATGACCAAAAAGCTAAATTTTAGCCTCATCTGACCAGAGTACCTTCTTCCATATGTTTGGGGATTTAATGGTGTTCTGTGTGATGTTCAGAAACTAAGATAATTAAGATAATTTTTTTTAGAACCCTACCCCGATCTGTACTTCTCTACAACTTTGTCCCTAACCTGTTTGGAGAGCTCCTTGGTCTTCATGGTGCCCCTTGCTTAGTGGTGGTGCCCCTTGCTTAGTGGTGGTGCCCCTTGCTTAGTGGTGGTGCCCCTTGCTTAGTGGTGGTGCCCCTTGCTTAGTGGTGGTGCAGACTCTAGGGCTTTTCAGAACAGGTGTATGTATTAGAAGTTGACCGATTATGATTTTTCAACGCCAATACCGATTATTGGAGGACCAAAAAAGCCGATACCGATTAATCTGCCAATTTTTTATTTTTTATTTGTAATAATGACAATTACAACAATACTGAATGAACACTTATTTTAACTTAATATAATACATCAATAAAATCAATTTAGCATCAAGTAAATAATGAAACATGTTCAATTTGGTTTAAATAATGCAAAAACAAAGTGCTGGAGAAGAAAGTAAAAGTGCAATATGTGCTATGTAAGAAAACTAACGTTTCAGTTCCTTGCTCAGAACATGAGAACATATGAAAGCTGGTGGTTCCTTTTAACATGAGTCTTCAATATTCCCAGGTAAGAAGTTTAGGTTGTAGTTATTATAGGAATTATAGGACTATTTCCCCCTATACCATTTGTATTTAATTAACCTTTGACTATTGGATGTTCTTAAAGGCACTTTAGTAATGCCAGTGTAACAGTATAGCTTCCGTCCCTCTCTTCGCTCCTCCCTGGGCTCGAACCAGCAACACAATGACAACAGCCACAGTCGAAGCAGCATTACCCATGCAGAGCAAGGGAAACAACCACTCCAAGGCTCAGAGCGAGTGATGTTTGAAACGCTATTAGCGCACTAACTAGCTAGCCATTCACTTCGGTTACACCAGCCTCATCACTGGAGTTGATAGGCTTGAAGTCATAAACAGCACAATGCCTGACGCACAATGATGAGCTGCTGGCAAAACGCACGAAAGTGCTGTTTGAATGAATGTTTACGCGCCTGCCTCTGCCTACTTCCGCTCAGTCAGATACTTAGATAGTTGTATTCTTGTTTGCTCAGAAAGATTATATGCAACGCAGGACACGCTAGATAATATCTAGTAATATCAAACATGTGTAGTTATCTAGTGATTATGATTGATTGTTTTTTATAAGATAAGTTTAATGCTATCTAGCAACTTACCTTGGCTTACTGCATTCGCGTAACAGACAGTCTCCTTGTGGAGTGCAACGAGAGAGAGGCAGGTTCATATTGTGTTGGACTAGTTAACTGTAAGGTTGCAGGATTAGATCCCTCGAGCTGACAAGGTGAAAATCTGTCGTTCTGCCCCTAAACAAGGCAGTTAACCCACTGTTCCTAGGCCGTCATTGAAAATAAGAATGTGTTCTTAACTGACTTGCCTAGTTAAATAAAGGTATTAAAAATGTAAAAAAAATATATGTTTTTAAATAAATAAAAATAAAATCTGAATACTTTTGTAAGACACTGTAAATCTCAATGATGCTTGGGAATACTTAGGAACAGATTTCAAAAACTTTTAAAAAGTTGGAGCTGATTTGCTGGAGTTTTTATAGTCTTATGTCCAACTATTAAAAAAACACAAATCACCCACTGGCCAAATTCGGTCCACGGGACGGACGCCAGTTGGGGAACCCTGATCTAGTTACACCACCTCCTCCCATAACACACACTCTCTGTCATACACACGCTAACACACTTCTCTGTTCTCTCATTCCCTTAAGGAATCCTTAATTCTACCTCTCCATCTCTACTACTATTTTCAGTCCTACCTTTGCTTCTCTCGCTCTTTTACAAGACATGCTACTCTGATAAGATAGTAAGGAACATTCTCAATGCATTCACAAAAAGTGAGTATGCAGAACACATGTACACTGCAAGCTCATGAACCCTCCCCACATATTACCATGAAGTGGAAGATGCCAGCATAGGATTCTGTCAGGCTCTGATTAGGTGGTACCACTTTGACAAAGAGATTGGGGTGCATGGTAAGGCAGGACAGGGCAGCCAGAAGCCAACAGTCACCTATTAGAAAAAGAAAGAGGCAATATGCATGTTATCTGTTGTTATGATATGGGGTTTAGGTTAGTTTTGGCAAACAGTTAGGCAACACACTACCAGGTTGTCACTTCCACACTCCATCCCCAGGCAGCAGCACCAACCAGGTCAAGGGCATTGCTCTGCCAGGAAGCCTTTATAAGCACATCAACTGCAGGCAATTATGGTGATCGCCAGCTGGCAGAGCCTGAGTTACTGATAAATCAGGGAATCAGATTTTGCGTGTCCATTTAAATCCTTGGTAAATAGACTTCGTAATGGCCTGTCAGCTTTAAAGGTTTTAGGGTCATCAACAACAACACCATGATGAACCATGTTAAGTTTGGCATTGACATCTTAAAATACACTGAGTGTACCAACATTAGGAACACCTTCCTAATATTGAGATGCACCCCCTTTTGCCTTCAGAACAGCCTGAATTTGTCGGGCATGGATTCTACGTGTCGAAAGTGTTTTACAGAGATGCTGGCCCATGTTGACTCCAACACTGGGTGAAAAGGGTCAGTATCAGGGGATATCTTTATCTATATATTCCTGGATATTTTGTAGTTTTTTTATTATTACTTGTGTACTTGTTTGACAATTTTAATGCAATGCTAGGAGCTAGTAACACATTTCGTTGCACCCACTATAACACCTGCTGACCTGTGTACATACCAACAAAATGTTATTTTATTTGATTAATTCAACTTTGACCTACCAGCACCAGCACCATCACCCAGTGTCACAGGACACCAACACCCACTTACCCCAAGGCGGCTCAATGTAGCCTGTCCCTATGCTCAACTTACCCCATACCCGTAGTTGTGCCAAGAGACCACTTTTTTTGGACAAGCTATTTTTTCAAAACTGTTATGTTTACATGAATTCTGATTATTTCCAGGAATACACAACATCCTGAAATATATGTAGATATCTTTGTTAGAAAGAATACTATATTTCCCTTGACCCCCCCCCCCCCCACACACACACACCTCTCTAACAGTAAACAGCTGCCATGTGTGTCCATGAAACAGCTGCCCTGTGTGTCCATGTAGAGGAAAGAAAGAGGATCTCTCAACCCCATTCCCAGGAGAATAGGTTTGGAGAAATGAGGGCAATCTGGTTATACAGGAAAACTGTGAGTTGGAGTTGATTGTCTACTGTTACTGAAATGATATTCCATCCTATGATGTTTAAAACAGCACACACTTACCCAGCTGGCCCTGGCAGATATCGGTGGTACACGTTGTGTCCTCCACAAACACAGCATTGGCACTGATCTCCTGCAGAGAGAGAGAGAGAGACAAGGGGCAGAGTTCAAGACTACAGTTTACCCCACAGCACATATTGCCGTTGAGTCTGGGGGAATGTGAAACCAATACAACACTAATTTCCACATAACAGTTGACTGGATGATGACAAGGCAATGTTAATGATGTAAACTGCCTCACACAAGTCTCATGGCTTCTCCTGTTGTTACTCGTCATTCCATCTCTGTTCTGCTGTTAAGAGATATCCTGTCCAGCTGTTTGGCTCAGACTCAGAGTCTGGTCTGTAAGTTCTCTTTCTTTTCTCTCAACATGCTCTGTCCGTTCTGTGAGTTTCATCTCTTCTCTCTGAACATGCTTCATCAGATCGATCTAACTTTCTCAAAACTAGACCTCACCTGACAGTGACCCGCGTTGCCATGTTCGCAGTTTTCTAGCAAATTGGGCTACTTTGAAAACTATGTCGTGGGTGAAAATGTCACGGGTGTTGATGAATAGATACATGAGAAATGAGATCAAGTTGAGACTCTGGACAAGGCGGATAAGGTATAATAAAAGACTGTTTATTCAAGCGTAATGATATCTGGCAAAGCGTGCTGCACGGCCCCTTCGTCTAGCTCTTACGGAACTGTCGGAAAAAGAGTCCGAAACATGATGTACAGTCCCTTTAATACATAGAAATGACGTAGGTAGATTCTGGTAGTCCTGGCTTCTGGTAGGTTGCTTGTAGGTGATAGACAGTCCCCTCCAGCCTGGTGTCCGTATCCCATTAGTTCTCGACAGAGTTCTTTGTCTTTGGAGCCCATCCCGAAGGGGGTCGGGGGTTTGTGTTTTAGGAATTTCAGTGTATATGTTCAGTGTATATGTTATCTCAGTCAGCCACCCGTACAGGGTTGTACCAGTGCGATTAGTATCTACAGAAGGACAGGGGGAGGGGAGGGTTATGACACAGTGTGCAAGCCACAATTGCATGGTTAGGCCACAGGCAGACAACAGTCAGTGAATGCGTTATTACATGCGTTTAATATGTTTATTACACGGGTTGCAGGTTTTTGGGCTATTCTAAATACCTTACGAAAAAAGATTGCGGTCAGCGTGCAGTATAACTTCAGTATGCTACAAATACTGTGCTGTATAACTGCAGTATGCTGCAAATACTACGTCCAAAATCACGTTTATTTGACTGCAGTAACTTTGCAGTTTAGAGTGCGGTATAAAGGCAGGACACTGCAGTTATTCTACAATTACTGTGTCCAAAACGGCTCATTTTTTGTAAGGGCTGCGATCGCATATTTATTTTATTTTAAATTAGCTATTAATTTCACTGTCAGGAAGTGAGGCTGTTGCTGAGTGAGTGAGTGAGTGAGTGGTGTTGTTGAAGACATTTACAAAGATAGGAATCAATATCCACAGAAAATGCACAGTGCTCATAAATGCAGCTATAGGGCCTGCAGTGCATGGATAACTAATAAAGGACACTGGGAATGAACCTTAATTGTTAATTATTGATGAATGTACTGATGTCACAACCAAGCAAGAAACATTCTCAAATCATAAGCACATTTGGAGGAATGATCAACATTCCAGCTGGTGATTCACTGACCACTGCCAATGCCTTGTTCAAGTTTCTTGATGGCAATAAATTGCCCATTGACAACAGTGTCGGTCTCGCCACAGATGGCTGCATTACAATGTGTGGCAAAAACAATTCCATCCTGACAAAAATTCAAGCAACTATTCCGAATATTGTCTACATTAAATGTGTGTCAATCCCTGCAATTCTGTGCCTCCAAAGCAGTGAATGTTCTTCCACGAAATGTTGAATATACAGTGCATTCGGAAAGTATTCAGACCCCTTGACTTTTTCCACATTTGTTTTACGTTACTGCCTTATTCTAAAAATGATTGAATCGTTTTCCCCCCTCATCAATCTACACACAATACCCCATTTGCAAATATATTACTCAGTACTTTGTTGAAGCACCTTTGGCAGCGATTACAGCCTCGAGTCTTCTTGGGTATGACGCTACAAGCTTGGCACACCTGTATTTGGGAAATTTGTCCCATTAATTGTCATCGGGCCCTTCTATACCAGTTGCTCAATTTGGCCAGGCAGCCACCCCTAGGAAGAGTCTTGGTGGTTCCAAACTTCTTCCCTTTAAGAATGATGGAGGCCACTGTGTTTTTGGGGACCTTCAATGCTGCAGAAAGTTTCTGGTACCCTTCCCCAGATCTGTGCCTCGACACAATCCGTTCTCGGAGCTCTACGGAAAATTCCTTCCACCTCATGGCTTGGTTTTTGCATTAACATGCACTGTCAACTGTGGGACTTTATATAGACAGGTGTGTGCCTTTCCAAATCATGTCCATTCAATTGAATTTACAACAGGTGGATGGACTCTAAATCGAGTTATAGAAACATATTTTGTCACTTGTAGATTAGACTACTGTAGTGCTCTACTTTCCGGCTACCCGGATAAAGCACTAAATAAAACTTCAGTTAGTGCTAAACACGGCTGCTAGAATCTTGACTTGAACCAAAAAAGGTATCATATTACTCTAGTGCTAGCATCTCTACACTGGCTTCCTGTTAAGGCATGGGCTGATTTCAAGGTTTTACTGCTAACCTACAAAACATTACATGGGCTTGCTCCTACCTATCTTTCCAATTTGGTCCTGCCGTACATACCTACACGTACGCTACTGTCACAAGACGCAGGCCTCCTTACTGTCCCTAGAATCTCCTAGCAAACAGCTGGAGCCAGGGTTTTCTCCTATAGAGCTCCATTTTTATGGAATGGTTTGCCTATCAATGTGAGAGGCGCAGACTCGGTCTCGACCTTTAAGTCTTTACTGAAGACTCATCTCTTCAGTAGGTCCTATGATTGAGTGTAGTCTGGCCCAGGGGTGTGAAGGTGAGCAGAAAGGCACTGGAGCATCGAACCCCCTTTGCTGTCTTCCTGGCCGGTTCCCCTCTCTCCACTGGGATTCTCTGCCTCTAACCCTATTACAGGGGCTGAGTCACTGGCTTACTAGTGCTCTTTCATGCGTCACCGGAGTGGGTTGAGTCACTGACGTGATCTTCATGTCTGGATTGGCGCCCCCCTCGGGTTCGTGCCATGGGGGAGATCTTCGTGGGCTATACTCGGCCTTGTCTCAGGGTAGTAGGTTGGTGGTTGAAGATATCCCTCTAGTGGTGTGGGGGCTGTGCTTTGGCAAAGTGGGTGGTGTCGTGTCTTTGGCATCATTAAAGTGAAGACTTATTTTATCAAATCAATTCTCTGTAATTATTATTACGTGATTAAACTAATCATGTAAATATAATTAACTAGGAAGTCGGGGCACCAAGGAAAATTTTCAGATTATAAAGTTATAATTTTACTAATATAACTCTTCAGATATTTTAATATCTGATCAATTAGACTTCTAATGAATGAATTATTCTTTACCTCACTTTAGTCTCATTCCAAACGTCGTAAATTGTTGGCTATCTGCACGAACTCAGCCTATGAATCATCCATGCATCAATTGTCTTAATCATTTATTTACTAACTAAATAATCACAGAAATGCATAAATAAACAAACAATAGATATGGTTACAAGGAAATGATAGCAGAGGTTCCCTCGTAGGCTAAGCCGATATGACGGCTTGGTAGACAAAGGGAAGTGGGTGTGGACTGAGAAGGGCGGGAAAGACAAAAAACAGTCACTACACAGTTGATAGTTATATCAACTGAAATTCTAATCCTTTGCGTGTGAACGCTCACTCTTTCGGGAATAATTGCAATCAATACTTACGCTCAGTGTGTCGTAGTGATCTCTGTTGGAATTGTCCGTCTTTCTGTTGGAAAGTTCATCCGCGCGTCTCTCTCTGAAGTCTTTTGTGGTTAGAATGGGCACTTCAGAGTACCATTCAGAAATGTTCTTATAGAATAGATGTTTCGGCGGTTGTCAGTCTTCGCATCCCAGGTTAACAATTTTTAGCTGTAGACTAGTAATTAGTATCTAAGATTTGCTCTTATTATGTCAGGATCAATAGGCACCTGTATAAACATAGTTATGGTAATGTGGCTGTATTGTCTTTCATGAGGTCACAAACAATAAATGTAAATGTACCGTTTACACATTCTCCAAAACATGGATATTGTTCAGTTCTCAAGTTCTGTGATGTAGAAGAAATCCCTTTGTTCTACTGTGAAACTCTCTCTCTCTCTCTATACCGCAGAGAGTCTCCTCCAGGAATTTACGACCTGAGATAACAGAATCTGGGTGTAGGAGGGAGAAAGAGGGGAATGCCACGCTTTATACCCAGAAAGGGCCACGTCATGACAGTGGGGTTATATCCTGCCTCTTTGGCCCTGTCTGGGGGTATCGTCGGACAGGGCCACAGTGTCTCCCGACTGCTCCTGTCTCAGCCTCCAGTATTTATGCTGCAATAGTTTGTGTGTCGGGGGCTAGGGTCAGTCTGTTATCTTGAGTATTTCTCCTGTCTCATCCGGTGTCCTGTGTGAATTTAAGTATGCCCCCTCTAATTCTCTCTCTCTCTTTCTCTCTTCTCTCGGAGGACCTGAGCCCAAGGACCATGCCTCAGGAATACCTGGCCTGATGACTCCTTGCTGTCCCCAGTCCACCTGGTCGTGTTGCTGCTCCAGTTTCTGCCTGCAGCTATGGAACCCTGACCTGTTCACTGGATGTGCTACCTTGTCCCGGACCTGCTGTTTTGGACTCTCTCTCTACCGCACCTGCTGTCTCTAACTCTGAATGATCGGCTATGAAAAGCCAACTGACATTTACTCCTGAGGTGCTGACCCGTTGCACCCTCTACAAACCCTGTGATTATTATTATCTGACCCTGCAGATTATCTATGAATGTATGAACATCTTGGACATATTCTGTTATAATCTCCACCCGGCACAGCCAGAAGAGGACTGGCCACCCCTCAGAGCCTGGTTCCTCTCTAGGTTTCTTCCTAGGGAGTTTGTCCTAGCCACCGTGATTGTACATCTGCATTGCTTGCATTGCTTGCAGATGTACAGCACTTTGTGACATCGGCTCATGTAAAAAGGGCTTTATAAATACATTTGACTGATTAATCATAGAAAAGGGTCTGAATAATTATATAAATAAGGTATCTGGTTTTTAGTTTTTATAAATTTGCTAACATTTCTAAAAACCTGTTTTTGCTTTGTCATTATGGGGTACTGTGTGTAGACTGATGAGGAAAAACATTAATTTAATCCATTTTAGAATAAGTCTGTAACGTAACAAAATGTGGAAAAAGTCAAGGGGTCTGAATACTTTCCGAATGCACTGTATGGTGTCACAGACATATACATGGTTCTCCAATACCACCCAGCGACTCTTGGAATATGAAGACATATATACCACCATCAATGTTGGTGAAGCCCTCTGAAGATATTGTAACTCTGACACCAGATGGCTTGCAATCAGTGAGTGTGTCAACCAGGTACTGTCACAGTATGAGCTGAAACTGCACTTTCAGATCACCAAAGACAGCGAGAGAAACTATGCTGCAGAGCTACTTTACCTGTAAAGTCTCATTACCACTGACCCAGGCCACCTTGTGTACCTGAAGTTTCTGCGGCCAATTGTGGGAGAGTTGAACAGGATCAACAAACTTTTCCAGCTAGATTCAGCCAATCCAGGAAAACTCATATCTGATCTAATGACCTTCTACTGCTCTCTTGTGGAACGAGTCATGATGCAACAAGAACAGGAGTGAACTCATGGAATTATACTTAACAGATGAGCATCGCCTGCCGCTCGAAGCTGTGGACTCCGGGGTTCAGTTCCACCAGAGGAATAAACCCACAAATGGTACAGGACATGAAAACCCAGTGCAGAGACCACATGGTTGTTCTGATAAGGGAGATCAAGCAGAGACTTCCGGATAACATCAAACAACTGGAGGCACACGAGTCTCTCTCATCCTGAGCATTGTGCTCAATGGCGTCAAGCCACGTCTAGATGCTCTCTCCTTCTTCCCTCTCTTCAAAAGGAGACCCCGGAAAGGCTGACCAACAGTGGAGTGATCCACACTCAATAATAGACCAACAAAGGAGGCAGTAAAATAGAAAGGTTTAGAGGTTAGGTTAGACACACTGATGCAGCGGGGGAGAAAGATTTACAGGAACGTGGACATTTTGCTCTCGCCGTGCTTTCTTTGTCATTCAGCAATGCTGCTGTTGAACGTGCCTTCTCCCAGATGGCATTGATAAAGAATTAAATAAACAAGCTGAGAAGCAGAATGCAGGAAAGATGTCGAGCTGAGAAACAGAATGCAGGAAAGATGTCTTGAAAACATCATGAGAGTCTGAGCCCACATGCAAAGGAACGTCAGCCAGGATGCTCTCATTATTCACCGCTGACATCTACTCAGCACAACAGGCCGAGGTCAAATGGAGACAACCCTCTTCTCTAAAAAAAGAGAGGAAACAGACTGTAAATAGTTACATTTGATGTGAATAGTTTGAATCGGTGGAACAAAAAAAGAACAGACAAGAGTGGCAGTTCACAGCAGGAGGAGAGTGCTCTGGATACGGGCAGGGAGTTTGCTGAACACAAGAAAAAAAGCAGGGTGAGCAAACTTTTCTAAGCGTTATTTGTGAGTCTACACACAGAGACGCTTCCTTCAGTCTTCTGTCTGTAAAGTCTCATTGCCCCCGTTTCTCAAACTCATCCCTCATTATCGCTCTGTCTGTTGTTCTACTCTCTGTAGAGCAACATATGGGGAATTGCAGCAGCAACTTGTATGGGGATCACCCCATCCTCTTTGGAGGGCTACTATCAAACCAGCACTGCTGTTTTGGTGAGTTCTTATCTCTAGATCCATGACAGACTATCAAATTATAGTAGTGATTGATTGATTAATAGTAGAATACACTATCTTGATGTACTGGACTCCTGATGGATCTCCTCTCTCTTTTCTTTCCATCGTGCTCCAGAGAGAGGATGGATGACTGGGACATCAAGCTGCAACCACACATTAATTGACATTTATTATGAAATAAAATAACTGTTGGGGCTTTTAGATTTGTATACTCCCGTTTAAAGGAATACTATTATTTTAGAGCAATGTGACTTGTATTAACCCTATTACACAATGATTAACATTGTGTTAACACCATTTCAGAAGAATGTTTTCTGAAAAAAAAACATACCTCTTTATCATTCACTATGAATCACTTCTATAGTTCAGATTAAATCATTAAATCATTTGGTGTGATGAACCAATAACAAAGGGAGAAAGGCAAAGAACAAGGTCAAGCAAATTGACCATACGTATTTAGATTGTCATTATGAAGACACCTATTGGATAGATGAGAGAACTCCTCTCTTGCTGCTGGAAAACAAATTTGGGCTATTTTTCAGCCCTTGTGGGCGGGTTTTGAGTGGTAATTGGACTAGAAATGTTTGCTTAACCTGGCAACACAGACAGTGAGTCAGTTCAGCTGTAACCTTCATCTGTCCAAGAGCAACACCCAACTTTGAACTCTGCCTTGAACTACCTTGACTTACTCATATCCTCAAACGCAATTCATAATGTCAACATAAAAAATGATAACATAGGCTACAGAAAATGAGCATGACTATCACGAGTAAAAAGCTGGACTATTGCAATGTAGAAGTACGTTTTTGAGCATGACTATATGACTGGCTATCATGTAAACGCCGATAGGACGGTAGCCTACCTTGGGTCGCAGCCACTTGATCTCCTTTTTGGGGTCTGGGTCGGTAGGCATACCGATGGAGCTCTGGTCCGGGGCGAAGGTTGGGTCAGAGAACAGCGAACCGGATTTAACGCACGCATCTCGGAGAGCTACATAGTCCTGGCTCCCAAATTTTACCGGATTGGCAATGGATCCAGGTGTGACCTGCTGAGACTCCATTTTCAATGCTAAAATTGAGATGAATTTGAAAATAGTAGGCCTAGCAAATAAAGTCAGATTGAACCAACATTCCTATCTCGATTTGTTCTTCGTAGCTCCGTTTTGGGGAATTGTGCAACAAACAAATCCAGTTCTTAAATACACTCATAGGCTTACCCACCCACTTACTCGAACCATCTGGGAGAGGTATGCAGAGCCTCCGGGAAGTTAGTCAGCTGGAGTTGGGGTAATGACATGGTACCAGGATCTTACTTAGAATTCTATTGTTTATCGTCCATCTGCATCATTTTCCGTGGTTAGTTAATCCCATGTCGATTAAATGTGTGATGGCCTACAACCACTGTTTATTAAAACGTCAAGGTCTTGCTTTCTCACACACACATTTTCCTCTTCTTCCTTTAAAACACATTATTTCACAATTCTTCTTCCACACATTGCCTGTATTTAGTTACAACGGTCCTCTCCATCAAGCCAGTCATGTGGGGTCTCTGATGTGAGCGCCTCTTCGCAGTGCCCGACTGCAATCGATAGTAGGCTACTAAATGTTGTCACTATAGAGGGCAGTCTGTCTCTACTAGATGGGCGAAAGGGAAGTGGAGTTGATGCCCATACAATTTTGAAGCACTACAAATGCCAAGAGACAACAAAGCAGGAAAAGTGATATAATAGGCAAATGTTACTAGCCTAAAATGGAAAAGGAGAGATATATGCCTACGAATAAGATAGACCGTTTTTTCTTTCCATATATTACTATAGCCTGTGTTCATCTATAGGCCTATATGCAGGAACTGATCATGTAGCCTATAGCATCACAGTCAGCACCACACAGGGGGGGGGGTGAATGCATGGAGCAGGTGATAGGGGGCTTAGTGGGACATTTTAGGAGGAAGGAACTGTAGGAAAATGGGAAAGGGGGAGGATGAAATGAGAAGAGGAATACATTTGGTACGGGTAAAATAACAGTTCAAATTTGGTTCAAATTCAGATGTTGAATTTCAGATGCCTCAATACAGTGCAATACCTGTAAAGCTCTCTCGCTGGGTTGAACGTATACAGACCCTGTGTTGCATTTGCTTTTTTAGTGGAAAGAGAAACAGAGAGGAGTACCTATGTATTATGTCTGCTGGGCCCAGCCTGGGCTATACCACTGCTGTCACACTAACTCACCTCATACAGAAAACTCAAGTCAGCTGAACCAGAATAGGCTCTATGCATTATACTGCCTCACACACTCTATTTTACTTCCTACCGGGTTGCTGACTTGTTTTTATCATTAGCTTACTCGTTAGATAACTGTCGTCGATGCATTTCTGACTGAAATAGTACGCAATGACTACGTTTAAATTACAGCCCAACGAAGGAGGTGCTAATGAACAGTGTCTCAAAATGTAACGGTATTATGAGCCTCCATAGTTTCCCGGTCGATGTAGTGATTGGTAGGTGATTGGTAGCAGTATGCTGTGACAAATTTATGGTCACCAAACACAGGTGTGTAGTACATATTTCATCGAGAGTGACTTTGTTGAGGGAAATACCTAAAAAGAGGTGTTGTTCCTACAGTCTTCTCGTGGAACTGGCACATTCAAAAGAGACCTGGTGTTTGGGAAAGACGACTGAAACCTCCTGCCCCGACTGAGGAGGATGAAGAACAAGGTGCGCTGCCTGTGGACTGTGCCGTCTCTTGATCCGGTCCAGTCACATGATTACTGTGCAGCCCTGGACATGGCCCTAATGGAAAAGCATGAGCATGTAAGAGAAATTGAGGAGCTCAGAGCTGAGCTGAAGAAGCTGTTTGCCTAACATGGCTTTGGTCTACAGCGATTTGCTGGTTCTGACGAGGATATACATTTTTACACAAGGTACAGTAATGATTTATTATTATCCAACATTACTATTGTTTATTATTTATTATACCGAAGTCCATCTTACCTTTAAGAACATGCTCATTATTATTTAGGGGTGGCAAGTAGTCTAGTGGTTAGAGTGTTGGGCCAGTAACCGGAAGGTTGCTGGATCGAATCCCTGAGCTGACAAGGTAAAATCTGTCATTCTGTCCCTGAACAAGGCAGTTAACCCACTGTTCCCTGGTAGGCTGTCATTGTAAATTAGAATTTGTTCTTAATGGACTTGCATATTTAAATAAGGGTAAAACTAGACTAGCACATTAAATGTATATTGTGTTGACATTCGTTTTCAGTTAACCCCAAAAAATGCTCCCAGGTCGTTGCTGCAAATAAGATTTGGGTCTTGTACACTTCCCAGGATTTTTTAACATTTTTTAAAACAAATTCAATGCTGTGAATTACAGTACGAATTACAGTAACAAGAAAAACAAGCTACAATAGCAGCAAGGTCATGTCTAGTGCTACTTGATGCTTAGAGAAGATGGGCAATAACAGTAATGAGCTTTTTTGGTATTCAAATACTCTGGGTCCGTCTTCAGATTTGCAAACTACACCCACCTGATGGCCTTCTGGCACTTGATTGAGCAGCAGAGACCAAGTTAATAAGAGTCACAAGCACCAATCCATCTGAAACAAGTGTAACTGGAAGAAAACCAGTAAGGGACTTCATTAAATACAGTACTTAGAGAATATTATTTGATCTTACTGTAATTGTTAAACATTGTTTACGGTTTGTGTTATGGACCGAAAGTAAGGACTATATTGTACTAAAACGGTTTTCTTTATGTTCAGACACTGCCATCAAATCGACGAGTTGTTCTTGTTTATGACTCATCTGTCGCTGGGTCTGAAGCAGAAGGATTTGGCCCATTGGTTCAGCCTCCACCAATCGACAGTGAGACGGATTATGATCTCATGGGCCAACTTCCTCTACTGTCTACTTGGATCAGCACAGATATGGATCCCCAAGGAAACCATCAAAGCCCACCTGAGTTCAAGGACTATCCAGACCCCCAGGTAGTGATCGACTGCACTGAACACCGCTGCCAAACACCATCTTCACTACTACTGCAGAGTGAGGCGTTTTTTTCCTACAAGTCACACTGTACCTTTAAGGGCATGTTGGGAATGTCACCACATGGAGCTGTCACTTGTGTCATCGTTGTATTCTGGATCTGTGAGTGACAAGGAGATCTTCAAGAAGTCTGGAATTATTTCCTTACTCACCCCTGACATGGCCATTAAAAATAAAATGAAATGTTATTGGTCGCATACAGTACACATGGTTAGCAGATGTTAATGCGAGTGTAGTGAAATGCTTGTGTTTCCGACAGTGCAGTAATATCTAACAAGTAATCTAACCTAACAATTTCACAACAACTACCTTAAACACACGTGTAGAGGGATGAATACGAATATGTCCATATAAATATATGGATGAGCGATGGCCGTGTGGTGGATAAGGGCTTTTTCGTAGATGACATTGTTCTGTGCAAGGTCAACAGGACAGCCTTTCAAGACGCACACAGATGCCAGCGCATGAGGTTAGGGAGACCCAATCCACTGCCAGGCTGAGAGTGCATGTTGAAAGAATGAGCCGCAGAGTAAAGGAGCACAAGCTGTTTGACAGTCATCCCCCTGACCATCTCAGGAAGCATCAACCAATTATTTGCCGTGGCGTGCCTGTTGGTCAACTCTCAAAACGGACCTTTGGCCAAGCCAGTGTAAATGTACATGTGTCTATTTGCTAGCAGCAAAAAAATTATTTGTTTATCTATGACATGTATCAATCATTTGTGTTGCAGTGAATATCAGCTTGTGTAGAGCTTGTATTGGCTTTAATTAGGCAATGAGTTAAAGGGTGGGGGAAAGAAATCAAGTCAACACAGAATAGCCAGAATGCAAGATTGAATACAATGTTAGAGATGTGTAATTGATTAACTGAACTGTTGAACATTTGATGAAATACATTTTTCTTCACAAGAACATCAATACTTATTTTTTCATGATACCACTAAACTTTGGCACCCATGCAGGGGATCCATTCAGGTGCGAGATAATACACTTCTGCAGGTAGTGGTAAAAATAAGTTGTCAACCTTCCCTCTTATAGGTTTTGAAACCTGTAGATCTTTATATATCCTTTCAACTAGGATGTCCTCCTGTGCACAGATGACAAAGTCACACCAGCTACAACCTGTGAGAAGGATTTGACCTTGCACCTGCCAGTAGTAAGCATGAGATCTCTTCAACTTCAGCTCCCCATTCTGTATCTTCAGATAAGGGCAGTCAACATAACTTGGTACATTTGGGCACTTGACCTCGAAGAGTCCAAAGTGTGGTCTCACACTGGGATCAAATATGATTCCATCTGGAGAGGATCCTAACCACGGAGCATCTTGGTGCACAACGAAGCCACACGGAAAGAAGTTACCATTCTTCAGTGTGCAGTACTCCTGTACAGTCACTGGCTCCATGGACCAGAGCCCCCTCTTCATCTCCATGGTCTGCATACCAGATCCCTGTACAGTGACTGGCTCCATGGACCAGAGCCCCCTCTTCATCTCCATGGTCTACATACCAGATCCCTGTACAGTCACTGGCTCCATGGACCAGAGCCCCCTCTTCATCTCCATGGTCTGCATACCAGATCCCTGTACAGTCACTGGCTCCATGGACCAGAGCCCCCTCTTCATCTCCATGGTCTGCATACCAGATCCCTGTACAGTCACTGGCTCCATGGACCAGAGCCCCCTCTTCATCTCCGTGATCCCTTGAACGTCTGCTCAGCTAGGTGGTCAGCTGAGGTCTCTCCCCGGATATGGCAAAGCTCTCAAACGAGAGGATGTTATTCTCATTTTCCTGAGCTGATGCCATTCTGGGTTGCTGCTCTGCTCCCTTGTAGCAACCTGGACTTTGTGTGACATCTCGTAGGTTGTCTCTAATGCCTTGAGGTTGAACTGCTCCTGATGGTTAAGGACGTAAGCACACTGGGAAGCCTGAAGCCTGTAGCCATCTAATGGAAGTATTGGTGGAGAAGGAGCATCGGCAATCTTCACAATTTCACAAGTCTTTGGCTGTGGAAGTTGATAGGACAGCACACTGCCAGCTTGCACTGGCCCAAAGGCAGACTCATGTCAGCTGACATTTCCATTGTTGTCACAAGAGGGGCAGTAAGTGGAGAAAAGTTGGCACGCGGAGAAAGTCCATGTCAGCCCTGTATCCGTTGAGTGCTTTGTAGAGAGAACTTCTGCAAAACATTTTAAAACCTTAACATCAGGATGGAGAGATAACTATGACAAAGACTCATGTAACTTTTCCAGAAACAACAAGCCTGAAAGTTCAAATAAAATGGATTCAAATATAGAGATTATTATATATTTCCCCTTAGTCTTTGTCCCAAACATTTGTTGTTACATCGTAAAGCCGACACTGTTTAGGCTTATCATCTCGATACAAAGAATAAGAATCACAACAAAATGTTTTATAAAATGGCTTCACACCCTAATTAACAAGAATTTACTGTTACATAGGCTGAATACTTTTCATGTGCATTTTTTTAATGGATATTGATAGACTCACAAGTGTTCTTGTCTTGTGCCAACGCTGTTCTGTGTCTGTGCAGGCGTGAACTGGTGGTGCAGCAGGAATGTTTAGTTGAGAGTAGTGCGCTGTCTGGTAAAGAAGGGCCACTTCCTGCAACACAGCAGCAGTGGCTTTGGACCAATCACTGGTACGGAGTGCTTTAACTCCATCTGTGAAGTGAAGATATGTGTGAAGTGAGAAATAAGAATGATGTGGCCCATGAATAACAATAAACATAGTAGTGTCTAGTCTTCTTAACTAGGGGCTCATTTAACAGATCTTTACCAAATAACCTGTTAAGTGGGCAATTCTAAATTGGGATTGGGACCCATGATGACAGTGTCCCACAGGAGATGTTTAACATGGTCCCTAGTAGCCATCTTTAACCTTTCCCTACTCTCATGCTGTGGGGTGTCAATATATCTTTGCTAGATACCGTGTAGAAGAAATGAACAACAATTATTTTTAGCGTGCAGATATAGCTAGCAAGCTAACGAAAATACACACATTCTCAAGTACATTCTGTCAACGTTACATACTTTTACGAAGTAACTAGCTAGCTACATTTACTAGTTAAATTAGCTAGGTAGCTAATATGATTGTAGCTAGCTAATGTTACAGCTGTCACTGACTTGGTACTCACCTTCATAGTTGTCTATGTAGCTTCCTATTATACATCTTGAACCCCTTTTCGTTCTTGCTCGCTGGAGTCTCCGAGGCTGATTTAACAATTCGATGTACACTATTAATATTAATTTGAGGCAAGTCCTGAGGACACATAGTAACAAACTGAGATATAGTGGTAGTAATGTTATATCGTCGATAACAACTAAACTGACTTCCGTCAGAGCGCGAAGGAGGGAGTTAGGGAAGTAGCGGAGGAGGCGGCGAGTGCGTGTAGATGCTGTACGTGGCGTCAGTATGATAAGTATAGAGACGGTGTGTGCTGCGCGGTTGAGACATCACCTTCACTCCCTCACCAGGGCAGGCCGTACTCACCGTGTATGTGAGGCTGGGCTGTATTTATAAACACAGAAATAATTTTACATTATCAAAGTGGATTCATTTTTACAACATTTTTTTATTTTTGGATACATTTCAACTACAGAGCATCAACTACATTTTCACTATTTAAAACTCAAATAATGAAAGGTTAAAGAAATACTTGGCTGTAGAACTGAAAACACTTGACTCAATTGCTGAAAATACTTAACTGATATGCGGGGTATCTTATGGTGACAAAGGCCAGGGGCTGTTTGTGTGTGTGGTGTACGTGTGCGCCTGTGTGTGTGTGGACGAGGGCGCCGGCAGAGGCATGATGTTATCATATGTTCCTGGTCAGATAGAATGCCCCTGCAATGCTCACGCAGAAACCCCCTTTACAGAGCACGCTCACACGGTCAGGAGTCGGAGCAGCCACTGTAAAATAACAGCAACTATTCAGGGTTAGAGGGCATTAGTAAGGGTATAGTCTGTATTAGAGGTGGAGTCAGGGTCAAGATACTGTACAAGTTAGGCTTGAGGATATGGTCTGGCACAGGACGGGTTTGGGTCAGGTTATGGTTCATGTTAACATATAGGGTTATAGTTAGGGTAAGCGTTAGGGTTAAGGTTGAACCGAGATCTGGACATGGCGCTAGGTTTGGGGTTGTGGTTTAGCCTAGGGTTAGGGTTGAGGTTTAGGCTAGGGTTAAGGTTATGGTTAGGGTTGTGGTTGAGGGTAGGGATAGGGTTGAACCAGGATGTGGACATGAAGTTAGGCTTAGGGCCAGGGTTTTGGTTGATTTTAAGATCAAGGAGGACTCACAGTATTGATTCCTCCGTCTTTGACCTCAGGGTTGCTCTCTGATTTATACAGGGCTGGGGAGAGGGGACACAAACAAATCAAATCAAATGTTATTAGTCACATGCGCCGAATACAACAGGTGTAGACCTTACAGTGAAATGCTTACTTTACGAGCCCCTAACCAACAATGCAGTTTTTTTTTAACGAGTAAGAATAAGAAATAAAAGTAACAAGTAATTAAAGAGCGGCAGTAAAATAACAATAGCGAGACTATATACAGTGGGGCAAAAAAGTATTTAGTCAGCCACCAATTGTGCAACTTCTCCCACTTAAAAAGATGAGAGGCCTGTAATTATCATCATAGGTACACATCAACTATGACAGACAAATGAGAAACAAAATCCAGAAAATCACATTGTAGGATTTTTAATGAATTTATTTGCAAATTATGGTGGAAAATAAGTATTTGGTCACCTACAAACAAGCAAGATTTCTGGCTCTCACAGACCTGTAACTTCTTCTTTAAGAGGCTCCTCTGTCCTCCACTTGTTACCTGTATTAATGGCACCTGTTTGAACTTGTTATCAGTATAAAAGACACCTGTCCACAACCTCAAACAGTCACACTTCAAACTCCACTATGACCAAGACCAAAGAGCTGTCAAAGGACACCAGAAACAAAATTGTAGACCTGCACCAGGCTGGGAAGACTGAATCTGCAATAGGTAAGCAGCTTGGTTTGAAGAAATCAACTGTGGGAGCAATTATTGGGAAATGGAAGACATACAAGACCAATGATAATCTCCCTCGATCTGGGGCTCCACGCAAGATCTCACCCCGTGGGGTCAAAATGATCCCAAGAACGGTGAGCAAAAATCCCAGAACCACACGGGGGGCCCTAGTGAATGACCTGCGAGAGCTGGGACCAAAGTAACAAAGCCTACCATCAGTTACACACTATGCTGCCAGGGACTCAAATCCTGCAGTGCCAGACGTGTCCCTCTGCTTAAGCCAGTACATGTCCAGGCCCATCTGAAGTTTGCTAGAGAGCATTTGGATGATCCAGAAGAAGATTGGGAGAATGTCATATGGTCAGATGAAACCAAAATATAACTTTTTGGTAAAAACTCAACTCATCGTGTTTGGAGGACAAAGAATGCTGAGTTGCATCCAAAGAACACCATACCTACTGTGAAGCATGGGGGTGGAAACATCATGCCTTGGGGCTGTTTTTCTGCAAAGGGACCAGGACGACTGATCCGTGTAAAGGAAAGAATGAATGGGGCCATGTATCGTGAGATTTTGAGTGAAAACCTCCTTCCATCAGCAAGGGCATTGAAGATGAAACGTGGCTGGGTCTTTCAGCATGACAGTGATCCCAAACACACCGCCCGGGCAACGAAGGAGTGGCTTCGTAAGAAGCATTTCAAGGTCCTATAGTGGCCTAGCCAGTCTCCAGATCTCAACCCAATAGAAAATCTTTGGATGGAGTTGAAAGTCCGTGTTGCCAGCAACAGCCCCAAAACATCACTGCTCTAGAGGAGATCTGCATGGAGGAATGGGCCAAAATACCAGCAACAGTGTGTGAAAACCTTGTGAAGACTTACAGAAAACGTTTGACCTCTGTCATTGCCAACAAAGGTTATATAACAAAGTATTGAGATAAACTTTTGTTATTGACCAAATACTTATTTTCCACCATAATTTGCAAATAAATTCATTCAAAATCCTACAATGTGAATTTTTGGATTATTATTATTTTTCCCTCATTTTGTCTGTCATAGTTGAAGTGTACCTGTGAAGACAATTACAGGCCTGTCTCATATTTTTAAGTGGGAGAACTTGCACAATTGGTGGCTGACTAAATACTTTTTTGCCCCACTGTACAGGGGGGTACCGGTACAGAGTCAATGTGCCGGTTAGTTGAGGTAATATGTATATGTAGGTAGAGTTATTAAAGTGACTATACATATATGAGAACACAGAAAATAACAGCGGGAAGGGGTGGGGGTGGGGGGGGGTGGGGGGAAATGCAAATAGTCTGAGTAGCAATTGGATTAGATGTTCAGGAGTCTTATGGCTTGGGGGTAGAAGCACACAATATTAAGGCTGAATATCATAACCTGCAACAAAACATAGCTCACCTAAGTGTGTGTGTGTGTGTGTGTGTGTGTGTGTGTGTGTGTGTGTGTGTGTGTGTTGAAATACCGAATAGCTTGCGCAGCCTGGTGACACAGGCCACAAAGCCATGGAAAGGCAGGTGCAGCTCCCCAGAGCCAAACCTCTCCCACAGCAGCTGTATGACCTGGCCATCACACTGCACACCTAGCAGGAAGGAGGAAGAAGAGAGGGGAGGAGAGAATGATGAGGCAGGGATGAGAGGGAAGGAGAGAGAAATGTGTTATTATCCATTCAAGAGTGGAGTGGAAGGTAAAATGTGAGTGGGTGAATGAGTGAGTGTAAGAGGCAGAGAGTGAGAGTGTGTGTGTGTGTATGCGTGCGCGTGTGTACACACCAGCAGCCTGGAGGGCCAGACTAAGCTCAAAGGGGCTCATAGTCCCTGAAGAGTCCTGATCAAACTTGAAGAAGATGGACTGAAAGAGAGAGAGGTCAATAAAGGATGGTTGAGTAGCAGTAGCTAAGTAATATCACTAATTATAAACCGGGTATTTTGGGTCCTGGATGCTGATTGGCTTGTGTATATCAGACAACATGCCTTGGATATGATGCAAGAACACTTTTATGTTGCTAACCAGTTTATAATAGCAACAAGGCACCTCTTTGGTTTGAGGTATATGGCCAACATAGTTTATTTAGTTCAGTTTATTTATTCGACCATTTAAAAAAACAAGCACACATAAAACTTGAAAAAGCCATAGACGCACATAAATACAATCATGGAGGATAACACACAATGAAGTCTGGGACTTATTTCCATTGTGGTCCTCTTGAGACAAGATGGCTGGGTAAGATCCAACACAGTACGGCAGTGAAATTATCAAACAAAAACAGAGAAGAAGAACATCTATCTCATCATTCCAGTTACCATGGCTAAGGCCAGTATCCAGGCACTCCCCTTTGCATCGTGCATAACAACAGCCCTTATCCGCTGTATATTGGCCAATACACTGCACCCCCTTGGGCTTTATTGCTTAACATATTGGGTTTTGTACCTATAGCAGTCGTACCTGCAGACTGCGAAGAGAGGTCAGCACAGGCTCTGTCTGCTCTCGGGTCAGACTGCTACGCCCCCCAGTCTGACACGTGGGTTAGGGACAGCTCTCAGACACAGACAGAGGCGCTCAAAAGTACCAGGGCCCGTATCCACAAAGCAAATCAATGCTGATCTAGGATCAGTTTAGCCTTTTAGATCACAATGAATAAGATATTAAATGGACAAATCCTAGATCAGCATTCCTACTCTTAGATGCTTTCTGGTCCTGGCAAGAAAGACAAAGCCAGTGAGATGTAAGGGGAAACGCTGTGACAACTGGCCAAATGAAAGGATACTTCCTCTCCAAAGATGAGCTGTCTGCATGTCTCCAGTGGCAGCTGGTAGTCTTTCTCCAGAACTGAGAGAGAGGGAGAGAGGGGAGAGGTGAACGAGGCAGAGGATTGTAATGGTATATTTAAGCAATAAGGCACAAGTGGATGTGGTATACGGCCAATATTAAACGGCTACGGGCTGTTCTTATGTACGACACAACGCTGAGTGCCTGGATACAGCCCTTAGCCGTGGTATATTGGCCGTATACCGCAAACCCTCAAGGTGCCTTATTGCTATTATAAACTGGTTAGCAACGTAATTAGAACACTAATAATACATGTTTTGTCATACCGGTGGCATAAGGTCTGATATACCACTGCTGTCAGCCAATCAGCATTCAGGGCTCGAAGCACCCAGTTTATAATAGCCATTAGGTTTCGCCTAGAGAAGTCATCTCTGTTTCCCCAAAAAAGTGTCTACCTGCTCGAGGAAACCTTGCTACTCTGCTCCCCCTACAGCTGTTTACTGGTACTGCACTGTAAGAATATTCCCCTCAAAAGGACCAACATACAATAGTTGCACCCTTCATTACAGCAGTTTATGGAGTTCTGCAACATGGTTGGACTAAATTAACCTTATAATGACAACCTGAGTTCATGAATGATCTAACCTGAGTTAACCAGCTTCATGAACTCCTTAGCATTCAGCTTGTCATCCTGTCAGGGAGAGAGAACAGGAGGTTAAGACTGTCTAAGGGAGACATGTATCTTCTATGATTGAGTTATATTTAGAGATGAGAGAATTCCTACCGGCCCCGCCACCTCATCAAAGGTCTTCTGTACTCTCTTGCGATCCTCTGGCAAGACTGGTGGCATTGACATTACCTGTGAAGGACACACACACACAGACAGTTGGCTTGGTGAACTGGAGAGCAGAACTGCAGTAGAAGTAGACTTCAGTAAGGTTTAACTCACCATGAGGAAGCCAGTGGAGCAAGTGAAGTCTTGGGTCCTGGAATACAAGGAGGAGCACCATCAGTCTGTTACTAATTATCTTCATCATCATCATCATCCCCCACCACCCTCCTCTCCGTACCCCAGATTGTTGCCAGTCTTGGAGTAGACGCGGAGGAAGAATTCCGCTGGCTGGTTGGGACTGTAGGTGGAGGCCAGGATCACGTAGTTTCCCGGGTCCAGCCTCACCTCCCTCCACACAGCCCTACGGTGACAACAGGCAAGAAGAAGAGAAGAACTTCTATTGACTGTTTTCGTGAAAACGTGACATATTTGCCGTGAAGACTGGCTGCAAAGGTACAGTACCTGAAAGGCTGGTACACCCCAGAACTCCCCACAGGCTGCTTGAAAGAGAAGAAGCTCTGGTCCAGACACAGGCCCCGGAGCTACGAGAGGGGGAGCGGGGAGAAGAGAGAAGAGAAGGAAAGAGGAAGAGAGGAGAGGAGAAAAGAGGGGAAGGCAGAGATAGAAAAGAGGGAGAGAAGGAGGTAGTGGTGGAGAGAGGGGGGCAGCAGACATGGTTGGTAGATTAAAAGCCATGTCATTGTCTAACTAATGAAAATATGTAGTTAAAAAACAACAACTTTACAATAAAATACTCACCTTTGGAGGAACCTGCAGAAAGAGGAAAGACGTCAGATTGACTGAAAATGTAGAACGTTCACATTCACAGCGCACACAGGGACAACACATTTTCCCTCCCTCTCTCACCCTTTCTCTCTCACCCTGTAGATGTGGAAGGCGATGTGGAGGAAGTTGATTTTCTCCTTCTTTCTCCGGTCTTTCTGCAGTAGTTCCACCAGCACGGTGCACTGCTTTGCCTTCTCCTTCTGCTTCTCTGCCACCTTCTTCTCCCCCGGGGTCATCTCTATATCATCATCATGCTCGGCAAGGACAAGCTGGAACTGGGGATTCTTCCAGAAGGATCCTATGAGAGAGAGAGAGAGAGAGAGAGAGAGAGAGAGAGAGAGACACAGAGAGGGGGGGGGGGGGGTAGAGGAGGGAATGTTGATAAGGAAGGTGGTAAATGACAACTGGATGAAATTACAAACATTCTGCTTTTGGAAACACACACACACACACACACTCACGAGGGTAACTACAGCTCCCCCCTGCAGTGGAGCCCGATACCCAGGAGCCTTTGTGAGAGCTGAGGGTCCAGGCAGAGGGGGGGTCTGCAGGGGAGTCGGGGTCAGTGGATGTGTCCTCTTCCACTATGGGGTCAGGTTCCACACTACACAGCTCCACTGTGTCAAACAGCTTGTTGAAGTCCTCCGCACTGATCCTGACACAGAGCGGATACACACTGTCAGAATGTGTTTGTGTGCTGTTGTTGTAAAGTGTGAAACTAGATGAGATGTAGAGTTAGAGTGAGAAGCATTTATTAAAGTGTCACTTCACAATGATACAGTAGAGATTTTAACAACCACAATTGTGGACCACTCAAACCGTTTTGAGACACGAAAAGCAGTCATAGCCAAACGTGGTACAGTATTTCATTTGGAGTCATCTATAATACATACAGTACATCATCTATACATATCAGTTATTGTACATTACGTTATATATACACATGCATGCATAAACAAAAACAAAGTACAATAGATAAAAGGCGAGATTGGTCGATGTACACTGCCTTCAGAGAGTATTCACACCCTTTGACTTTTTCCACATTTTGTTGTGTTACAGCCTGAATTTAAAATGGATTAAATGTATATATTTTTTGTCACTGGCCAAACCACAATACCACATAATGTCAACGTGGAGTTATGTTTTTCTAAATTTTAACAAATGAATAAAAAATGAAAAGTTGAAATGTCTTGAGTCGATAAGTATTCAACCCCTTTGTTATGGCCTAAATAAGTTCAGGAGTAAAAAACTGCTCATCAAGTCACATAATAAGTTGCATGGACTCACTTTGTGTGCAACAATAGTGTTTAACATTACTTTTTAATGACTACCTCATCTCTGTAACCCACACATACAATTATCTGTAAGGTCCCTCAGTCGAGCAGGGAATTTCAAACAAAGATTCAACCACAAAGACCAGGGAGGTTTTCCAATGCCTCGCAAAAACGAAGGGCAGATATGTAAAAATGGAATATCCCTTTGGGCATGGTGGAGTTATTAATTACACTTTGGATGGTGTATCAATACACCCAGTCACTACAAAGATACAGGCGTCCTATCTCAGTTGCAAGAGAGGAAGGAAACCGCTCAGTGATTTCACTATGAGGCCAATGGTGACTTTAAAACAGTTACAGAGTTTCATGACTGTGATAGGAGAACACTGAAGATGGATCTACAACATTGTAGTTACTCCACATACTAACCTAATTGACAGAGTGAAAAGAAGGAAGCCTATAGAGGATACAAATATTTCAAATCATGCATCTTGTTTGCAACAATGCACTAAAGTAATACTGCAATAAATGTGGCAAAACAATTCAATACAAAGTGTTACGTTTGGGGTAATACAACACATTACTTAGTACCACTCTCCATATTTTCAAGCATAGTGGTGGCTGCATCATGTTATGGGTATGCTTGTAATCGTTAAGGTCTGAGAAGTTTTTGAGGATAAAAAATAAATGGAATGGAGCTAAACACAGGCAAAATCCTAGAGAAAAACCTGGTTCAGTCTGCTTTCCATCAGACAATAACCTAAAACACAAGGCCAAATCTACGCTGGAGTTGCTTACCAAGAAGACAGTGAATGTTCCTGAGTGGCTGAATTACAGTGTTGACTTAAATCTGCAAGAAAATCTAAGGCAAGACCTGTAAATGGTTGTCTAGCGATGACCAACAACCAACATTTCTGTATTTAATTTTCAATAAATTTGCACAAAAACAATCAAACATGTTTTCACTTTGTCATTATGGGGTACTGCATGTTGATGGTTGAGAAAAAAAAGCTATTTAATAGATTTTGAATTCAGGGTGTAACACAACAAAATGTGGAGTAAGTCAAGGGGTATGAATACTTTCTGAATGCACTGTATGTGTATGTATGTGTTTACGTATGTTTGTGTCTACGTGTGTTTGTAACCAGAACCTACCAGAACTCTCCGTCCTCACTGTTTTTCAGATCAATCCTTTTCTTCTCAGCAGCATCCACATCATCCCAGTCTTTACTCCTGCAATTACACACACAGGATTACATGCCTGTGTAATGCAAAATGAAACACACACACACACACACACAATTCCTTACTTGTCACTCCAGGGTCCAGAGTACTCCACAAAGCCCCAGGGATTCCTCAGCCTCAGCAACAAGGCCTCACCAGCCGGCTTCTTCACCTGAACCACATATACACACATGCACACGCACACAGACAAACAATTATTTGAGCAAAATGAGAAAGTGGATTGTTTTCTGATGACTTTAGCTTGGTGACGCACAGGATGATACATACCGTGTCAGTGTCTGTGATGGCGTAGGCATGGCCCTTCACCAATCCCTCTGCAGTCACTGTGCCTATCTCACGATAGTTACTAGCCTGTGGAGATACACAGCACATAGAGAGCAACTCACCACAGGTGCTGCATACACAGTAAGAATCACACTTGCCGTCACAGTAGCTATTGACGAAGGAGAGGTGTGAGGAAGGTATGCAGCTATGTTGGTACAGCATTCACCATAAAGTCTATGAGTCATATTTGTCCCATGGAAAGTGACAAGGGGATACCTAACTGAATGCATTTAACTGAAATGTGTTTTTCGCATTTAACCCAACCCCTCTGAATCAGAGATGTGCGGGGGGCTGCCTTAATTGTCATCGGCGCCTGGGGAACAGTGGGTTAACTGCCTTGCCCAGGAGCAGAACGACAGATTTTTATCTTGTCAGCTCTGGGATTCGATCCAGCAATCTTTCGGTTTCTGTCCCAAAGCCCCTGCCTGCCAGGCTACCTGCCGCCCCATCGGGTGTGAGTGGGTGTGTGTGCGTTCCTGCGTGCATGTATGTACTGTACCTGTATGAAGCAGCTGAGCAGGCTGCCACGGGACAGGGCAGCAGAGAGGGCTTTCCACATGACCCTGGGGGCGCGGGAGGAGACAGGGAGGGAGTAGGCTATGCCCCCTGTAAAATCCTCCATCGCCTCTGAGATATTACCCCCCTTCAGACTCCCATATGACCCGATCAGCCTGCTCCGAGATAGGAGTAGAGCGAGCATGAGAAAGGGGTGTGTGCAGAGAAAGGGGGAGGAGAGAGAGCGGCGTGGGAGAGGAAGGATTTAGAAACGAGGGAGATACATTTTATAGATGTACATGTTCTGTCATTTAGCAGATGCTCCTACTCAAAGAGCTGTACAATAAACACATTCAAATGAGGCTGAGACCTCATAAGAGCAGTGTCAGGCACACAGAGCCAGACACACTGGAACGCTCAAATGATGTACGACATTACACACACACACACACAGATGCATGGACGCACGCATACACACACACACACACACACCCCGGTTGACTGACTTGGCATAGGCTTTCTCCACCAGGGCGCTCCAGTACTCGTTGCGGGTACAGGAGTAGCTGAAGAGCAGGCGGCCCTCGCGTACGGGTAGCCTGTCATCTACTACCACCTCCACCCACTCACCATACTGCCAGAACTACACAGGGGGGCGGGGGGGTTATGGATGGAGAGGGAGGCATAAAGAGGGTGGACAGGGAGGGAGGGAGGGAGGAAGGATGAGGCGTAAGGAGGAGGATGTAGGGAGAGACGGGGAGAGGGAGGGAGAAGGGAAAGAGGGGAGGGGGAGAGATATACATTTGATATCTTGCATAACAGTGGGCAAGTACAAGCCTGCATCATCATATGCCCATAAGCAAGGCTGTGTGTGTGTGTGTATGTGTGTGTTTCAGGGTAGTAGTTACCTACAAGTCTGTACTACACTCCCAACATAACCCCTCCAGGTCTACTCATATGTACCCTTTTTCTCCAACCAATGCGTTATGTCATGCCACACATACTTCACTGAGAGGGCCAAGTCACCTGAGAAAATATTAACACGGTCCGTCAATCTAAATAACACATTTTTAAAAATCTCCATCAAAATCCGTCAATTTAAGCTAGTGATATCTGTTTTTTTTTGCATTGGCTGAGTCTCAATCCAACGCATCTGCCGATGTTGCACTTCCACATCTGAGGTGAAAGGTGGCAGAGCTAGAGTGATGTTTTGTCAGACCATGAGACATCCCATCTGAGGTGAAAGGTGGCAGAGCTAGAGTGATGTTTTGTCAGACCATGAGACATCCCATCTGAGGTGAAAGGTGGCAGAGCTAGAGTGATGTTTTGTCAGACCATGAGACATCCCATCTGAGGTGAAAGGTGGCAGAGCTAGAGGGATGTTTTGTCAGACCATGAGACATCCCAGAAATCGGTCTTCTCACGAAAACGTCTATAGCGTCCGAACCGTGCCCTACAAACTAATGTGACCCCCACCGTGGAAAGGGGAGATTCTCACGAACACCGTGGTGTTCTCTTTTTTTTCAAGTCTGAACGCTCGGATCAACTCTACACCTCGGCCAGAGTGTCCGGTGTGCACTCGGAACACTCCGAGAGTTATGAATGGACAATCTGACAACGCTCTGAGTGTACTCTGAGTGTACTCTGGCACTCCAGATTGAATTCACAAACACACCCGTAGTATAAACCAACCTTTAGTCTTGAAATCTTTGGTTGTTTAGTACATGGCCTTACATGCGAATCCTTAATGAGATGGGTGGGGGCTAAGGTTTAAGAGGGTGTGAACTATGCTGAATGGGTGTAGAAAAAGAAGAGCTCTCCAGTAGGTGTATACAAACATTCAAGGGACATTTTCTCAAAAGTGATGTTACAAGTTTATCAACTTTCAAAGCAGAATTACTTTCCCATTGTACCTCAACTGTAGTGTATGATATACAATTTTCTAGCTCTGAACCTCTACTTTTATCCAATGTAAAAAAAAAACACAATTTTAAATTTTGCTACACATGACAGAATCGAGCTGGTCGGTCACAAAGGGGTCCTAAAATTCTAAATCAAATAGCTAAATGATCCATAGTACGACCATCTTAAAACAATTCTGTATGTCAACTTAGAACCCCCCCACCCCGGCGTAAAGCAATTAGAGAAAATCACTAAGGCATAACTCATGACCTCTATGATGTTGTAATGCTTTTCGTGAGACAATGTTTTAATTATCAATCTCTTTAACCTGACACAATTGGTCCAGAGAAGCCTTTGAGGCAAATGTAAATTATTAAATGATAATGACGATAGGGGCAAGTGTGCAGAGACGAGAGCGAATGGGTTAGAGGTGTGCACAACGTGAGTGTGTGTGTGTGTGTGTGTGTGTGTGGGGGGGGGTAATTAAAGATCGCCCTCATTAGTGAAGAGGTAGGGTATGGGGGGAGGGGATCATCAACTAGATTTTGCCTCGGGATGATTTTTTGAGCGCATGGTCAGGGGGCCTGAACATAATTACAAATGATTTGTAGACTGCAAATTGACCGCAATAAGCACAAACAGATATAGTATTTGACTAAAACATAAGCATTTCAAACCTTGCTTGTATACGATCACATCATTCATCTATTATGCGTGGGAATACTTTGGAAAAGATTTCCAAAATTAAAATCACTTGAAGCTGATTTGCTGTTGTTTTTATAGTCATTTATGTCCAACTATGAAAAAATATATATATAAAAAAATGTGTTCACCAAATTTGGCCCACGGGCTGCCAGTTGGGAAATCTTGATCGAGTTACACCACCCTTCTCCCATAACACACACTCTCTGTCATAACACACACTCTCTGTCATAACACACACTCTCTGTCATAACACACACTCTCTGTCACAACACACACTCTCTGTCACAACACACTCTCTCTGTCACAACACACACTCTCTGTCACAACACACTCTCTCTGTCACAACACACACTCTCTGTCACAACACACACTCTCTGTCACAACACACACTCTCTGTCATAACACACACTCTCTGTCATAACACGCACTCTCTGTCATAACACGCACTCTCTGTCATATCACGCACTCTCTGTCATAACACGCACTCTCTGTCATAACACGCACTCTCTGTCATAACACGCACTCTCTGTCATAACACGCACTCTCTGTCATAACACGCACTCTCTGTCATAACACGCACTCTCTGTCGTAACACACACTCTCTGTCATAACACACACTCTCTGTCATAACACACACTCTCTGTCATAACACACACTCTCTGTCATAACACACTCCTCTGTTCTCTTTTTATTTCCACCATATTGCAATCTTCAGCCCTGCTTTTACTATTCTCGCTCTTTTACAAGACATGCTACTCTGATAAGATAGTAAGGAACATTCTCAATGCATTCACAAAAAGTGAGTATGCAGAACACATGTACACTGCAAGCTCATGAACCTTCCCCACGTCTTACCATGAAGTGGAAGATGCCAGCATAGGATTCTGTCAGGCTCTGATTAGGTGGTACCACTTTGACAAAGAGATTGGGGTGCATGGTAAGGCAGGACAGGGCAGCCAGAAGCCAACAGTCACCTATTAGAAAAAGAAAGAGACAGGTCAAAGGCAATATGCATGTTAACTAGCAGTATAGGTTTGATTTGATTTCAATTGATTCTACATGTATATTTCATTTCAAATCATTTCCTGGGGCTTGTGGAAGATATGCCACTGCAGCGTTCCCACACTCACACTTTCTCCCTCACAAACACACCCACATGCACACACACAAACATGCCTGTACACACACAGACCCATTCCTCTCTAACCGTAAACAGCTGCTCTGTGTATTCATGTAGAGGAAGAAAGAGGTGTTGATGATTGACGCACGTATGCACACACACAAACACACACACACACACACACATACACACACAAGGAATGCCACATTGCCATCAGATTCATCACACAAACCTTGAGGACAAAATGAACCAAGCAACAAGAAAGCAAGATGAGCATTCTCACCATTTCACACAAATCAAAAACAGACTGGGCATCACATGAAAAGCGGTCACAAACAAATCACAGAGTTATTTTTATGGGAGAAAGGGGGTGTGATCACAGGGTCCCAACTCCCTTTAGACCAACAGATACTCCGAGGAGGTTGGGACTGGGAGACTGGGAGGTGGGAACACGAATGTCACCCCCGATCCCCCTGCCATTGGGCAACGTGTTTGGAGCGGAGGCCCTGGGGCAATGTGGAGGGGTGACATATTCAGTGTGATTGATAGTGATCCTCCAGAATCACTGAGAAACTGAACCATACAGAGAAGAGAACCAGGATCGCTCAAGCCCATTCCCAGGAGAATAGGTTTGGAGAAGTGAGGGCAATCTGGTTATACAGGAAAACTGTGAGTTGGAGTTAATTGTCTACGTGTTACTGAAATGATACCCCATCCTATGATGTTTCAAATACACACACACACACACTTACCCAGCTGGCCCTGGCAGATATCGGTGGTACACGTTGTGTCCTCCACAAACACAGCATTGGCACTGATCTCCTGCAGAGAGAGAGAGAGAGACAAGGGGCAGAGTTCAAGACTACAGTGTACCCCACAGCACATGTTGCCCTTTAGTCTGAGGGAATGTGAAAGCAAC
Organism: Oncorhynchus masou masou; assembly: GCF_036934945.1. NCBI lineage: Eukaryota > Metazoa > Chordata > Actinopteri > Salmoniformes > Salmonidae > Oncorhynchus > Oncorhynchus masou. The sequence goes on along the minus strand of NC_088224.1, from coordinate 52,769,597 downwards.
ACAACACTCTCATTTCGTTCACATAACAGTTGACTGGACGATGACAAGGCAATGTTAAAGATTTAAACTGCATCACACAGGTTGTTATCTCGTCATTCCATCTCTGTTCTGCTGTTAGAGATATCCTGTCCAGCTCTTTGGCTCAGACTCAAGAGTCTGGTCTGTAAGTTATCTTTCTTTTCTCTCAACATGATCCGTTCTGTCAGTTCCCTCTCTTCTCTCTGAACTTGCTCCATCAGATAAATCTATCCTCCTCGGAACAAGACCACACCTGACAGTGAGTCAGCTCGGGTGTAGCCTACAGCACAGGTGTAGGCTACATCTGTCCAGGAGCAACATCCCAATTGTACACAACTAGACCTACTCATATCCTCATCAAACTCAATGCATAACGTCAATATAAAAGTTAGAACATAGGCTGCAGATGTCCGTAAGATAAGCATGACTATCATGAGTAAGAAACTGGACTCTTGCAATATACAGGTAGGCTATGTTTATGAGCGTGACCACATGGCTGGCTATCATGTCGACCAGTGGTCACCAACATGTCGATCGCGACTGGTCCATCTTCAAGGTATTCCTACTCGATAACCAAACATTCCTATAGAAAAGCCAACGATAAAGGCTTACGCGCCTTTTTTTGTTATTCCTGTTGCGCTGTTGATGGTAGATGCACTTGATTCAAAAGACCTGCGCACTGGGTAGGCAACGTGTTCAATTTTGAAACATTTCATTTGTCTGAAAAGACATGGCCCGTCACCCTGGCGGACACGTCACCCTGGCGGACCGGGAGATCTGTGGCTAAATCGAGTGCGCCTCTACTGCGCTGGCCAATCGGATAGCACAAATCACCGTGCCTACAGCTTCTACACCCTGGCCACGGCAACGTTTGATATTAGCCAATGTGAGATGTAATAACTTTTAAAAAGATGAATAGAGAGACACTGTCAAATAATACAGCAAATAGCTGCTGTTCCGAGTGAGTTCACGTCTACGTTTTTATTCAGTAGTGTCAAACCTTTTTTTATTTAACACTATTGCAAAACAACGTGCTTCTCCATACTTTCACTGGCGCTGCAGCTGCAATGAATGAGTAGCCAAATGTTTTATTATCATTTCGTCCTGTCTATTTTATTATCAAGGAATATTTCACTTCCTCTGTTCTGGGGAACAACATGAATTTGTGCATGAGGCCGAGGCAGTGTGACTTGAGTTTCGCCATCAGGTGGAAGAAGGTGTCCCCTCTCTCTTGTCAGTCTCACCAGAGGAAAGGAAGGAGAGCAATGGGCGGTGATATATCAGGGACTGCTGCTCTCACCCTCCGCTAAAGACGAATGCCGGGTTCAAAACAACTCGGAACACGGAAATCTCCCGACTGCAGTGTATTCAATACAATTGGGAACTCGGGAGAAAAACAAATCTGACTCGGAAAAGTCGTGTTTAACCGTTTTCTAACTCGGAATTCCAAGTCGGAAAATCTAGAACTCCGACTTTCCGACCTGAAAATCACTTATGTCATGATTTGAAAGCACCATGACCATCAGATGCAGCTCGCATCAGTCCAGTAAAATAAAAATGTTAATAATTTCAGTTGCTACACCAACTGAACTATTTTGTTATCAAAGCTCCTCGAGTTTTAAAATATAATATGGTCTGAGGAGAACAATATTGGAAGGCCGGGCATATAGCCAATATGCTGTGATCATGTATTAGGCCTACTGCATAAACCTCATTCCTACAGAACAGTTTTAATTAGGTTAAACATTCTGTGTCGTAGATCTCGACTTGCTTTTTGACTGCGAAAGTGATCTCGACTCACTTGATGTAAACACCGATAGGACGGTAGCCTACCTTGGGTCGCAGCCACTTGATCTCCTTTTTGGGGTCTGGGTCGGTAGGCATACCGATGGAGCTCTGGTCCGGGGTGAAGGTTGGGTCAGAGAACAGTGAACCGGATTTAACGCACGCATCTAGGAGGGCTACATAGTGCTGGTCCCGAAATTGAACAGGATTGGCAATGGAACCAGTTGCGAACCTCCGAGTCTCCATTTTAAATTGTAAAGTTGAGATCAAAATAGCAAATGTCTATGCTTATTTTGGGGGGACTTGTACAACAATCCCAGTTCTTAAATACACACACACTAATTCACCCGTATGGAGACATACGGGCGCCTCCCTTAGTCGAACCATTCCAGCAAGGTATGCAAGAGCCTCCGGGAAGTTTGGAACGCTCCCATTTATTTAACGCTATCAACGTCAATTGTGATCGAATCAGCATAATATTAGCCACATTCAATGCAACATACTGAAACAAAACGAACTATGCCAGACTTAGTGTGTGTGTGTGGGGGGGATATATTTTATGGAACTTTCCACAAATTATACCCGCCTACACAAGAGATTGTGCAGAGCGCATCGGAGTGGGATTCAATTGCATTGACTGGCACAAACGAGTAGATTACTCTTGTGTTGAGATCATGAGCCCCACCAGTTTTGTTGCCTGTTTTGCATTTTATTTTAGCGTTAATTCGTGTCACATATCAGTTTGCAAAATAAAGCCGCGTACAAACATTGTATTTTTCTTGCTTTCTTGAGTAAAGCAGCTCCAAAATGCAAATGTGTCCGACCTGAAAATCACTGACGTCATGATTCGACCTTGTTTTTTCCAAGTTTTCCAGTTGTCTTGAAAGCACCATGAATCCAGAGAACGACCGACTTTCATGACAAAGTTAATGTCTTAATCGAAATTAAGGATTGCCTCTTATCTTCTCATCGTTCCCTTAGTTTGCACATCTCAATTGATATAAGCCTACTGCTTCTATAGGTCTATCTCATCAGTATCTTATTCATAATTTTAGGCAATGTTGGAATGATTTCATTGTTTTGCTTACTTTGTGTATTATAATTTGCACGTGTGCAAATGAGGAGATACTATATAATGTTGTTGGGTCTGTAACCATGTATACCAGTGACCGTCTTTTCCCATTCAAATATTTGTTTTCAACAAAAAGTTCAGTAATAGACCCATGTAATTCCAGTTGATTATTGTGAGGGTTGTTTTGTTTGCGCAATACACTCTGTGCGTCGGCATATTGTATATAAAATTGAATCTGACTGTATTTTCCTTCCTTTTTTTCACATAGTGTCACGCCCTGGTCTATATTTATTATGTTTATCTTCATTTATTGGGTCAGGCCAGGGTGTGACATGGTTTTATTTGTGGTGTGTTTCGTCTTGGGGTTGTGTGGGGTGTATAGCATAGTCTATGGCTGCCTGAGGCGGTTTTCAATCAGAGTCAGGTGATTATCGTTGTCTCTGATTGGGAACCATATTTAGGTAGCCATATTCTTTTGAGTGTTTTTGTGGGTGATTGTTCCTGTCTCTGTCTTCACTAGATAGGACTGTTTAGGTTTTCACGTTTCCGTTTTGTTGTTTTTGTATTGTTCGTGGTTTTTTTCGTTCTTCAATAAATATGTCTCAAAAGTACCACGCTGCATTTTGGTCCGCTCCTCCTTCAACAGAATAAAGCCGTTAGACATAGGCCTAATGAAATACTTCAAATGCTAGGCTAACCGTTTCTCTCTCGCTCTCTCGCTCTCTCGCTCTCTCTCTCTGTATGTATGTGGTGACTTAATCAAAGAAGAGTAAAGTTAAGGCCTCAACATCTTGCTGCATTTATCTGAATTAACATTTATCTGAATTTCTGTCGGTGTCCATTTTGAAAGTCCTGAACAAATAGGCCTACCTCATTGCAGCTAGTTTGCTTGCACTTGCTTGTACTTAGAGCAACGTTTTAATGACAGAAGAATAAACATTGTGAATTTACTGAACAGAAATGTAATCATGTTTGTGTATCTGTAACAGTATAATTTTAAACCGTCCCCTCGCCCATACCCGGGCGCGAACCAGGGACCCTCTGCACACATCAACAACAGTCACCCTCGAAGCGTCGTTACCCATCACTCCACAAAAGCCGCGGCCCTTGCAGAGCAAGGGGAACGACTTCTTCAAGGTCTCAGAGCAAGTGACGTCACCGATTGAAACGCTATTTAGCGCACCGCTAACTAAGCTAGCCGTTTCACATCCGTTACATATCCTTTTGGCCTTTGTTGTCATTGAAGGAGAATGCAGTTCTTAACGACTTACACAAATCCACAAGGAGTCAGTAGTAACCACATTTGTTTAAGCAAGTCAGCCATATCAGCTATGTTTTTTAAAAGGCAGTAGATGAGGCTGAATGAACTGTTATCACTGCCAGACAAGGCTCTGCTGATAGCCAGGCATAGCAGTGGTAAGGATTCCCTCCACGGTGCTGAAGGAAAGCTCTGCTGCTGGGACAGCTTTTATGTAAGCATTAACAGTTTGTGGGCACCGTTTGTCACCGTTATAGTGCAATTAATGTATTGTTTAGTATTGTGTTGTGTAGGTATGCATCTAAAAAAAAATGCCGAGTTTGCCCCACCAAGATTTACATGCTAAAATCGCCACGGGTAATAATAATACTTTGAAGGGAATAATAATGCATTTTATTTGATTAAATGGTTTCTTGCATCAAACACAATACAATAACATGTTCAGTTACCTCTTAGTCTGGAGGACAAGTGAATGAACAGGTTAACGTCAAACCCTGCACGTTTTTCAAAGGTGTAATGGATTGTCGACATTGAACACCCCGGATTGGCTACTACTGTTGGCTGAATGAAATTACTATTTCCTTGTTAAAATGTTATGGCATGCATTTTCTCCATTGTTTTTTATAGTAGACAACTGATAGGTCTACACGATTATCAAATAGCCACAGTAGCCTTCCTAGCCACAGTTAAAACTGTTACTAAAAGCAGGTAGGCTTCAGCCTCGGTGTTCATAGTAAACGCGCACCGGAAGTTGCACAGAATTTTCACAACGTTCAAGGTTTGCCGAACTGAAATTTGCTCAGTGCCCCAATTTTTTTTGAGGGAACATCGGATCTGACACTTGTTTTGTCCACACGAGGACTCGGACTCTCAAAGAGCCCTACAGTCTGTCACTGGGCCGTTCTCCATCACGCCTGATTAAATCGACGATGAGAACAGGAATGATTATGACCAGAGCTAAACAGACACAAAGAATAGCGACTCAAACCCATAGAATGGTCCCTTTTAACTCCATTATCCGCCTGCCCATTATCTCCGTATGGTCTTTGAGGCCGGGATTATACACATCCCTAATAACAAAGATCGCCGACCCGCCCTACCCATGTCGACACTCCCACGCCTTCTGTGACCCTTTTGATCCCACGAACCGCAGCCGTCTGACGAAAACGGTCGCCGCAACTATTTAAAAAAAAATATATTTTTTGTTTTTGTTTTTCTTGAAAAAAATAAAATAAATAGGTAAAGGAAATGTACAATATGAACCAACATAAATGAAATAAATAGAAATAGAAGATGACAGATCACATTTCAACATACCGGTAGGCTACATCAAATGTAATTATACAATTCTACAGCGCAAATACTATTTTTGTTACTATGTAACTTGAGGGAATTTAGGCTACACATTCATAAATTAAGACTTGAAATCTGGGATTCTTTGAAAATGTACATTTATGAATATAGATTTTACTCAGAAGTAAATTCTGTTTTTTTTTTCATACTATCTTTTAGTCAGCTGGAGTCTGGGTAATTATTTGGTGCCAGGAGCTGACTTTGAACTGTAGCTTATTATTTATCGATCATTTACATAATTTTCTGTGGTCAGGCAATCCCATGTCGATTAAATGTGAATGTTGATTAAAAAAGTATGAAGAACAGGCTGTGTGTGTTCTCTCTCTCACTCTCACTCTCTCTTTCTCTCACTCTCTTTCTCTCACTCTCTTTCTCTCACTCACTCACTCACTCACTCACTCACTCACACAGCCTATATTTCGGCACCATAATTGGGGAGGAAGGGCTCGTGGTAATGGCTGGAGCGGAATGAGTCGAATGGTATCAAACACATGGTTTGTGTTCGATGCCAAACACAAGGTTTGTGTTCGATGCCATTCCAATGTCTCCGTTTTAGCCATTATTATGAGTCCGTCCTCGCCTCAACATCCTCCACTGATAAACCCTGAATTGCTGGTGTTATATTTTGGCCAATAAGAGGCTTTGAAGACCCCGGCAGCCATTTTGGTAGCAGTCCTTCATGGGAATAAATGGAATTCAAAAGTACATGTTCCTCTTTGTTGTTGTGGGGACAGTAACGTTATTACTCTCTAAAGAAATACTCTAAGGAATAGGTTTTTATAAGCAAATATATATTTTTATGTTCAGTTCACATATCCTAATATAATTTAGAAGTAGGCTAAGCATTAAGGTGTCCGTAATAAAAACGAATAGATAGTAGACCTTAATGCATTTCTATAGATTCCAAAATCTTTTTTGACGTTGGGAGGAGTACCAAAATGGCTGTGTGGTGGCTTTAATACGTCGCCCCCTGTCAGTCATCCAACGTTTATAGGCCTACACATCATTGGATAAAACCAGAGAGTAAGAGGCAAGCGAGAGGCGAAGCGAGAGGGTTTACTCGGCCCAAAATCTGTTCACGAAAATAAAACCACGAAGTTTGGGCATTTTTTTATGTAGGTCAATGAGAGTGTCAAACTCAACCAAAAAGGTAATAGCTAATTTTCTACATGAGGCTTATTCGATCTAATTTAAGTTTTGTAATGGTTCGGTTGTTAGGAATGCACTGATATAATTGGAGGCATGTTGCATTTTGTCAACTTTGAAAAAATACTTCTTTATATCGGAGTTGTGCCTGTTGTTCACATGCGTATCTGCCCTCTCATTGCTAGAATGGTGCCACATAATCTCGCCTCCTCTCGCCTGTCTTCCGTCTTTGAGGACATGCATTTCCATTGTTAGAGTGGTCACTCGACTATGTATTCAATATAATAGATAATCTTTGCTAAAACTGTCCTCGCAATCAGACCAGTCAAATCAAATCAAATTGCATTAGTGACATGCGCCGAATACAACCTTAAAGTGAAATGTTTACTTACGAGTCCCTAAAAATATGAATAAGAATAAGTAATAAAAGAAACAAGAAATTAAAGAGTAGCAAGACTATATACAGGTTAAGGGGGGGGGGGCAATGCAAATAGTCTGGGTAGCCATTTGATTAGATGTTGAGGAGTTTTATGGCTTGGGGGTAGAAGCTATTTGGGAGCCTCTTGGACCTAGACTTGGCGCTCCAGTACAGCTTGCCGTACGGTAGCAGAGAGAACTAGGGCGCCAAGGACCTTGAAGCTCTCAACCTGCTCCACTACAGCCCCGTCGATGAGAATGGGGGCGCGCTCGGTCCTCTTTTTCCTGTAGTCCACAATCATCTCCTTTGTCTTGATCAACTTGAGGGAGAGGTTGTTGTACTGGCACCACACGACGAGGTCTCTGACCTCCTCCCTATAGACTGTCTCGTCGTTGTCGGTGATCAGGCCTACCACATGTGGGGTCTCCTGATGTGAGCACCTTTCTCGCACTATCAGACTGCAATCGATAGTTGTCTACTACATTCCGTCACTAGAGGGCAGTCTGTCTCCACTAGATGGGCGAGAGGGAACTGGAGTTGGGGCATATACAATTTTGCAGCACTAAGAGACAATAAAGCAAGAAAAGTTATGCAATCCGCAAATGTTACTAGCTAGCCATAAATGGGAAAAGGGAGATGCAGAATATTCCTACGAATAGGCCAAAGCTATTTCTTCTTTCATTCTATGACTATAGCCTATGTTCATCTAGGCTTACATGCATGAACTGATCATGTAGCCTAGGCCCATTGACCCTAAGTAGCCTAGCCTATTCTGTTCCATAACACTGTCATAGGTAATCCGCAGGTGAATTATTCATATATAAGTGATGGACTAGGCTCAATTGCCCTTACAAGGTTGATGCCCGTTGTGGAAGGTTCCATGAGGAATCGGTCTTGGGGATCCCAAAAAGTGGTGCACCTCTTGGGGCCCCCAGGACCGAGGTTGGGAAGCCCGGTGTTAGGATTAGACCAATGTTCCCTCTAAACTGCGTGCAAGGGAGAATACAGGAGAGAGAAAATGGCCGAAGCAGATTTTCTGTTTGAATCAGATGACGTGTTGAGTGGAGATGAGAGGGGGAATAATTGTATTCCAGTGGCAAATGCAAAAGGACATAAGAGAAGTAAAGTGGTAGTGGAATCTAGTAAATTCCAGCCTAGTTCTGATTTTTGGAGTAAGGGTTTTGGATCGATGTTATTACTTTGTATTGGATAACACCACAATCATTTGGGCTTGCTTGGGCTCATAAAATGTCTTCAATGTAGGGCTCATAACATGTATTTAATGTATGGCTCATCAGGCTCCGGTCACATCAGACTTTAATTTTCATGCCGAACAAAACTCTACTCAAATCCATACATGTTAATATTCTTTATACGCTTTAGAATTACACTTCCGGTTTGGGCAGGATATACCAGATTACACGGGAGAAAAGTGATTATTCTTGGGATGGAACGTTTGTAATACCGGGAAAATATTCTACCCTAGTCTGTAGTATATTCTTTAGATGTTTGGGGCTGCTGGTGAACCATGATGTGCAGGCATAATCAAAGTGACGCTGAAATAGCGCACTTGCCAGAGACTTTTGGGTGTCTATAGGTTTCCATCCAATTGGCAACAGATTTTCATGCAAATATTCTAACATCTGCCTAAAAACAATATGCACATTTCAAGGTTTCCTTTACGAAAATTTGGCGCGGGGCAACGTGACCGGGAAGATTTAAATGTACCATACATTTGAGAAATTTACCAGACATCCATATGCATTCAAATCCGACTTGGCGCAGTCAGCACGATAAAAAAAACTAGGGATATTGGCCAAATTATCCACAGTTACGTGTCCTAAAAAACAGCCTATAACAAATTAGAAAAACACGATTGCTTGTGTTTTGATATGTAGCATATGCAAAACTTTATAGATTTTTTCTTCTCCTTTTTAGGCTACTTTCCTTTAAGCAATGATTGTCCACCTCACGGTTCAGCTGTTGGGAGATTTGAACACTAAATGCATCAGGGCATTGTATACATAGGCCTATAGGCTTAGGTGTCTACTGTATGATATTGATATATATATACAAAATATATGGCCTTTATAAAGAATAAAAACCTTAGGCTTAGCCCCAGAGAGAGAAAGATAAGAGATATGCCCGCGGCATGCTAAGACACCGACATGCTTGTATTTATGTTAGATGGTTACTGTGTCTGCTATACAGATATAGATGTACAGAAAGAAGCTAATGCAGAATATTTTGTATTAAAATAAGCATAATATTGTTAGATTATAGGAGTAACTCTGGTAGGCCTGAAACATTCTTCCTCGCCTTAAATTGAGAATCAGTCTGTCGGGATCAGTCTTAAACTAAATACGGAGTACACAATTAAAAATACAGATCTAATTTAATTTAGCCACTGAAAACTTCTCAACAGAATTAAACAAAACAGGTTTCACATGTTTAAAGAACTGGTTTCGATTAATGAATAGGCTTATAATAATAACAATGATATACAATAATAATAATAATTTTAAAAATGATTATAAATACATTTTACTTCCAAAATTGCAACCTACCTGAATGGGGAGTTGTGTAGCAGCCTGCATTCTTTTCATCTTAGTCCACTACAATATTACAATTTATATTAAATTGCCCTTGTAAGCTTTTCACTATACGCATACTGTTTTTCCTCTTTCCATGGCTGCTCTGTTGTCCTCTCTCACCTCAGCAGCAGGCGCATGTGTGCGCAAGACGTGAGAGAATGGTGCTGGAGCGAGAATTCAAGGTGTAGGCTGTGATAGACAACCACTACAATTCGGCCTGCTACAATTTTATTTATCTGCTTTAAAAACAAATCTACCAAATACTGACAATTACCAGCTAAGGGGAAGCCTGGAGCATTTTCCCACGAGAGTTGTGTTTCCATCAAATGTACTTGTTGCAGATACTTTACTCACATAAAAAGGTTGAAAGGAAACCTGGTTAATGTCAAGCCATTTTGAGGATGCTGGAATTGTATCTTGGATGAATGAATGTGCGCATGGCTACAGGATCATTTTGAAGTAGCCTAATCAGATTAAAACATTGTGACTGGTAGTGTTTATGCCACATATACATTTAGAAAGATACATTATAAATATTTTAGGCTATATTTAAGCTTTAGATTCTAGGTGCGTGAGGAACAGCCGAGGAGAGGAGGCTGTGCGTGTTAAACTTTTCTGAGGAACTGGGCATATGTGGCCACATGCATTATTATAGGGCGAGTTGGGAGAATGATGCTCTGCAACAGACAATAGTAAAAATACAGCCGGACTGGTCTGCTACTTTGCCTTTCCTAGGCCTTATATATAAACTGTCGAGAGTAGACCCACCACCCATCCAAATCTAACGAAGCATTCAAATCAAAGGGCTTTTGTTGCAGATTTGTATTGCAACCTAGAGTAGGCTAGAATGCTGTACTCCCATGAAAACAATAATGCAATTATTAATTGCATTGTGGTGTTGTAGGCTAGTCTAGGTAGGATAATTGTATTGTCCCTTAACAAGATCAATAGGGGAGATTGTTGAGCTGTGTGTGTCTCATGTCTTCACTGTTCTTTCATGTGCAAGGATGCACCTGGCCTTTCCTCTGCCTATCAGCTATTCCTATTTGTTCTTGTCAATTCATTTAAAAAAATGATTGGTAGATCTGGACAAACAATCCACCTACCACTACTGTCACTTTGAATGGTGGATAGAGGGCAGGATAAACCATTAGACTGATAGACTATACTGACCTGTGGTATAGTAAAAGTTAGCACGTGGAAAAGGGTAGTGTAGTGTATAAGGGTACCAAAACACCTTGATATAGGGGAGGTGCGTGCAAAGCAGATGAGGAAATGTGGCGAGGATGTAAGAAATTATATATAGTAAAACCTGCAAGAGCCAATGTAAACCAGGAAAACAACGTAGTACCCTCCCCTGTGCCCAATAAATAACTACACATCCTTACCCAAAGCAAAAATAAAATGTTGACAACCCTCCCCTATTTTGGACCATCCCTCCCCCCAGTAAATTGTGATATGTCCCTTATTTCTCCTTGGCTGTCCCATCTATGCCCCCTCCACTCAACCTACACTGCCTTTCCAGCTCAAACTGCCTCAACCTCATCCCAAGATGATGACTTTCAATCTCCATCATTAAGATGTTATGTTTGCTCTTTTGCGTTTTATGTGCCTTGAAAAGCGTTGTATGTCAAATGTATGTTTTTTTTCCCAAGGTAAAATTATAAACAGACTTATTTGAAAAATATACAACAAGATCATCCCAGAATTTGGATATTAAAAAGGTGACACAGCGATTCAGATGCATTACCACAAAAAAATGTGATTCTTGTCCACATCTGTGAACTGTAAAGGCATATATTGGATATATTATGTAGCGCCTTCAAATGTACTTCTCTAGCCTTATCTCAGGAATTAAGGTAATACCCAGATGCAGACACATCGAATTGACAATGGTTTAATATTCCAACAGGGGCAGGCAATAGACAGGTCAAGGCAGGCAGGGGTCAGTAATCCAAAGGTGGGGCAAAGGTACAAATCAGCAGGCAGAGTCAGGGGCAGGCAGACTGCTCAGGCAGGCGGGCTCAGAGTCAGGATAGACAAGGGTCAAAACCAGGAGGGCGAGAAAAAGAGAGACTGGGAAAAGCAGGAGCTGAGAACAAAAACGCTGGTTGACTTGATGAACAAGACAAACTGGCAACGAAAAAACAGAGAACACAGGTATAAATACACAGGGGATAATGGGGAAGATGGGCGACACCTGGAGGCGGGTGGAGACAATCACAAGGACAGGTGAAACAGATCAGGGTGTGACACCTTATTTGGTATACAAAACCTGTAAGGCTTTCACCATGCTTTTTTTTCAAATGTATGTTGTCAATTACTGAATACGAATAAAACTTTCCTCTTGGTTGTCGCCGCCACTAGTATTGTGTCAACTGCACAAATTATGACATCACTTCTGTATGGTAAAACTTCAACATAAACATTTACATTTCAAAACATTGCAAGGAGGATTTATATGCAATGTCCATTTTTTTGTGCTTATAAGCAAATGCAAAAAGGAAGTTATGAAAACAATTAGAAAATGTTCTTAAGACCACTATCAAAGAATACCATTTTCAGACTGATATGTCCACAATATTGGGCTGTAGAGGGAAACTGTTCGCCAAGGTAAAAATGGGGATGGAAATACTCAGTAGAGTCTGCAGAATCAGTAGAGTCTGTTATTTCTTGGGGGATTGCGATCTAAATACCCAGCAGCACTTTCTACTCCATCCATTCCATTGGCCACAACGGAATACACTGTATACATGTTTGAGTTACATATTGGCTTATACATTAAAAAAATTAAACGATTCTATGTGCCGAGGTAAAAGTGGGGTTGGGAATATTCAGTAGGGTCTGTAGTTAATAGTAAGCTAACTCTATATCTTACATTTAGCTATCGAAATTGTGTGCTGCCTTAAATTATGCAATGCAAAGTAGTATGAATTGGCTATAGATTGCAGTGCAAAGTATTTGCTGTGGATTGTAGTGACTAAAAGCAACAAAACATTTGCCTGACCATCCATGAATGTGACAACCCAGGGAACATAGTCCATCTCAACTATTCCTGTGACCCACCTGTACTGCAAGGTAGCTAGTTAGCTAAGTAAAGATGACTTAAACTACCACTTTTTTGGGGGATGTTATGTGATATTGTCTTACTTAGCATTTGAATAATATATACCAGTCATACACAAGGCTGCACAACTGTCAAGACAACAGTTTAAGGCTATAGCCTTTGTCCTCCATAACTCTGGTGTGTGCTATTTGTGCCATTACTACAATTTGAATTGTGACATTGTGATTGCATAGCCCTTCGCTTGTTATCACTCTTGTCTAACACATCATTCCCGCTCTCTGTTACCGAAACCAATTTACACTATTCACCATCATTCTCTGCGTGTCTCGCTATAAAGTTAACGAGTGTGTTGATCTCTCTGTGAGGTTGCCTAATTCCTTCTGACTGAGGAAGGGTCAGTGTGCTGTATATACCCACTTGATGTACAGATATACCCACTTTTTGTTACAGTTACTTGCCCCATTCTCTTCTCTTCTCCCGGGTTTACTTTGTTCCATCTCTACAGAACCTACAGAGTGGGTCTGCAGCGCCAGACAGCAGATACCCCCAGGGCTCCTTTCTCAAGGTCCAGATTTGTCTGCCTAGATCTACCCAACATCAGACATCCATCAAGATGCATCCTACTCCTAAATCTCATCTATCATAACATTCTAGTTAAGTAGATCTTCCCTAATCACATTTCTCCTCCCTCCTTAATATCTCCCCTCTCTCTCCAGATGACATCCTGCGACGAGTGAGGTCTGGCTGCTTGACAACCTTCCCGCTCGACCCCCTCCCCTTCTCCAGACCACCTCTGGAGACCTTCTCCCATTCCTCACCAACTCATCCCTGACCACTGGCTGCATCCCCTCTGACTTCAAAATGGCAGAGTTGCTCCCCTCCTCAAGAAACCAACACTTGACTCATCTGATGTCAAAAACTATAGACCTGTATCCCTTTCTTTTGAAAACACTTGAGCATGCGTCTCTGATCAACTCTCTTGTTATCTCTCTCAGAACAATCTTCTTACCCTAACCAGTCAAGCTTCAAGGCAAGTCACTCAACCGGGACTGCTCTTCTCTGTTTCACGGAGGCTCTCCGCACTGCCAAAGCTGACTCTTTCCTCTGTTTTCCTCCACCCAGGTCTATTCACTGCCTTCGACACCGTGAAACATCAGATCCTCCTCTCCACCCTCTCAGGGCTGGGTGTCTCAGGCTCCTACCTGGCAGGCCGCTCCTACCGGATGACGTGGAGAGGATCTGTGTCTGCACCACGTACTCTCACTACTGGTGTCCTCCAGGGCTCGGTTCTAGGCCCTCTCTTATTCTCTCTACACCAAGTCACTTGGCTCCGTCATATCCTAACATTGCTATGTGGTTGACACTCAACTACTTTTCCCCTTCCCCACTTCTGACACCCAGGTGGCGACATGCATCTCTGTGTGCCTGGCAGATATATCAGCTTGGATGTCGGCCCACCACCTCAAACTCAACCTCGACAAGACGGAGCTGCTCCCGGGAAAGGCCTGACCGCTCAAGACCTCTCCATCACGGTTGAAAACTCCACAGTGTTGCCCTGCCAGGGTGCAAAGAACCTTGGCGTGACCTTGGACAACACCCTGTCGTTCTCTGCAAACATCAAAGCAGTTACCCCCTCCTGCAGGTTCATGCTCTACAACATCCGTGGAGCACGACCCCACCTCACACAGGAAGCGGCGCAGGTCCTAATCCAGGCACTTGTCCTCTCCCGTCTGGACTACTGCAACTCGCTTTTGACTGGGCTCTCTCATGTCACCCTGCTCCTCCGCACACTCCACTTCCTTCCAGCCGAAGACCATAGTGCATACCCACGGAACAGCAAGAGGAACTGACCCTCCCTACCTTCAGGCTATGTTGAAACCCTATACCCCCCCCCCCCCCAACCTGAGCAGTCCATTCTGCCACCTCAGGTCGCTTGGCCCTCCCACCCCTACAGGGAGGGCAGCTCCCACTCAGCCCAGTCTAAGCTCTTCTCTGTCCTTGCACCCCAATGGTGGAACCAGCATCCCTGCCCATCTTAAGAAAACATCTGAAACCCTACATCAAACAGTATCTTAAATAATTATCCTCCTCACCTCAATGCCCCCGCCCCCAAATAAACCAGTGCGGCAAGGAAAGACCTAGATAAGCTGCAACTGGCCCAGAACAGAGAGGCACGTTTTGCTCTTAATTGTAATCAGAGGGCTGATATAAAAACTATGCATTCCAGTCTCTCTTGGCTGAGAGTTGAGGAGAGACTGACTGCATCACATTCTTTTTATAAGGAACATTAATGTGTTGAAAATCCCAAATTGTTTGCATAGTCAATTTACACACAGCTCTGATACACACATTTATCCCACCGGACATGCCACCAGGGGTCTTGTCATCGTCCCCAAATCCAGAACAAAGTCAAGAAAATGTACAGTATTATATAGAGACCTTATTGCATGGAACTACCTTCCATCTCCTATGGCTCAAATAAACAGCAAACCTGGTTTTAAAAAACAGATAAAGCAACATCTCCGGCAAAACGCCTCTCCCCTATTTGACCTGGATAGTATGTGTGTATACATTGTAGGCTACGTGTGCCTTTTTTTTTTAGAATGTATGTAGGTCTTTCCTCGAGCTGTTTCTGTCTAACGACGTCCTGTATTATGTCATTCTGTATTATGTTTCATGTTTTGTGTGGAACCCAGGAAGAGTAGCTTCTGTTTTTGCAACAGCTAATGGGGATCCTAATAAATACCAAATACCCCCCCCTCCCCCCAATTCTTCTAAGTAATTAAAGGAAGAATGTACTCTGATATGTGGTTGTCCCACCTAGCTACCTTAAGGTGGATGCACTAACTGTAAGTCGCTCCGGATGGATGAGCGCGTCGGCTAAATGACTCAAATGTCAAATGTAAATGGGTGCTGCAGAACAAAGCTCACTGATCAGATACGTTCTTGCTGAGGCAAAGGAAGGTGCGGTCCTCGCTGAGGACCACGTACGTTGCATTGATCCAATCTCCAATAGAACATGGAAGTACAGTGTAGAGGCAGCCAGGACGTCACTGAAAAGGCTTGACGTCTGGCAGCCGCTGCAAAGGAAATGTTGGGTTAACTGACAGGGACATGGGTTGTCTTACCCCACGAAAGGGGTTGTTGCAGGCATGTTGGGGAGATGAGCGTATTTATTGGTTTACAGTACAATTTAGTAATTTTTTTTACCACTTGTCATTGTTCACGTTTATGGGGTCACACTTTGCTCACCTTTAATATCACTTTTGTTTTATCCTTCTGCTGGACACCAGACTTGTTGAATTATTGACGAGACATCCTGCCTCTTCGAACATGTTGCAAGCCAGACCTCTCTCCGCAGAAGACCTCATCCATCGCTTTCGTTTGACTTTAGGCCCAAGGTTGTGATGAGAGAATAGTTGAGAACACATATGACTATTGGAGACATTGGCTTCTAAATTGGATGGTCAGTATTGAGAACTCATAAATCTGTCTTCTATTAACGAGCAATGTAAAACTGAGATTAAGAGAAAGTTTCCCCGGATCCAGATTCTGGGCTAAATAGCCATGATTTACAGTATAATTGAGATTGAGAATGCTTTATTCCAAGATTTACACTTAATCTGTGTTTGGGAAAACGGTCCTTAGAGGACATCAATATATTACAATGTGTTTGATAGATGTAATTCATAGCGTAATTCATGATCATTATGTTTAGGACATGCCCATGTTAGCCTCTCAATATTTAACCCAAGTCAAATGATCTGTGTTCTTGTGTCCTCTTCAGTATAGAGTCTTGGACCCTCAGGAAGTGTCTCCTCTTCGTGTCTGGCCTAGAGGACATCCCTACACTGGGCTTCCCCACACAGCCTAACTTGGAGTTCCTACATGCCCACTGGGAGAGACGGGTAGTTCCTGATGCTGTACCAGAGGTCAAAACCTGCACTATGGTCCTCTGTCTGCCGACCAACGCCTCTTATACGCATTTAAGGAGTTTATGAACAAGTACAAGTAAATACAAGGCGGCAATATACCTGGATCTGGTCTATGACTTGTTTTCTTGTTGTTGACAAGCATGTTGTTATCCTATGGTCAGTACTGTAGCTATATGAGACATGTTTTAATTACCCCTGAGTGGGCTAACCCTATTGGCACAATGAGTAGGGTGTATTTGTTTCACGCGAGCAACACAGGTTCAATTTCCTGTCTGTAGCCTTAATAAATTGTGCAGGGAGAACACGTTCACTTGAAATGCCGAGACGTGCGCAGATGTTTCCACTTGGACTGGGTTGACATGTCATACCTGATCTACATATATATATTTACTCCTCTGATACAGATACTTTTGAGCTTTGTCTCTGTCCATAATAGTCTCACAAAAGACTAACGGCCTGTCTCATCCCTGGTTTGCAGCTCTGCCTCCGTGAACCTCTTTAGCCAACCGAAAATCAACTAAACAAGCTGGATGTTAAAATACAACACAAACAAAGATGTTGGAAAGGGCATGCAACCTCCCAGCAGAGGAATGTGATTATGGGGTCCTAAAAGGGGTCCTAAAATTCTAAATCAAATAGCTAAATGATCCATGGTGTGACCGTCTTAAAACAGCAGCTTAGTAAGGGGGAGGGGGAAACTGAAAGGCTTGGAAATCTCTTTCTTATTGCTCTTTCTTATTGGTCTATTAACTCATTTACTGCATGGTGATGTCCAACCTCATAGTGTGGAAAGTTATAAATGTCAAACACAGGAACTTCATGTTTTTGACTGCACTGGGCCTTACTGTTTCATAAGCCTGCCATCTTGTGGTAGGTTGCTGCAGCTGCAGCTAATGTCTTGTCCATTTTGGGTACTTAATCTGGGAATACAGAGAGAGCACCTGATGCAATATTTATGCCCGCATCGGCAAACAAATACTTAATAATGATGATGATACATTTGTGTGTGCATTTGTGTGTGTGTACC
Source organism: Oncorhynchus masou masou (assembly GCF_036934945.1). NCBI lineage: Eukaryota > Metazoa > Chordata > Actinopteri > Salmoniformes > Salmonidae > Oncorhynchus > Oncorhynchus masou. Next base: position 52,751,924 of record NC_088224.1, on the reverse strand, counting down.
TTCTACGGCAGCTCCTTTATTATGCTTGGTGTGCCCCGGTCCCTCGTATCCACACACACACACACACACAGTGGTAGCAACTACACTTAGGTCCAACGCCTTGAGCTCCTGGCCTACACTAACACACAGACACACTTGACACACACGCACACCCTTGCCCAGCTCGAAAGATAACTTCTTTCCTTATTCGAGACGAGAGTTAAACCGGGTTCCTTCCAGCAGCATGCCAACACAGTAAACAAACACCTTGTCCTCAGCCAACAAACACCCTGCCCTGTGCTTCACTAACTACAGAGGGGAGGGAGGGAGAGAGAGAGAGAGACACTGAAGGTCTGTTGTGCTGTAGCAGTGTGTTGCACACTGTGGTATTTTTTATTTAGCCCATCTCCTTCTCGGACAAAGGTAACTTTGCCCTTACATTTTTGCTTTTACAAGTTTTTTTGTTTACACACATTTTACATATAAAAAAATAGCATGTCATGTTTTTAAAAATATCTTATATAATATCTTAAGTATTCAGACCCTTTGCTATGAGACTCAAAATTGAGTTCAGGTGCATCCTCTTTCCATTGATCCTCCTTGAGATGTTTATACCTGTGTTAAATGCAATTATTTATCTTTATTTAACTAGGCAAGTCTGTTAAGAACAAATTCTTATTTTCAATGACGGCCTAGGAACAGTGGGTTAACTGCCTGTTCAGGGGCAGAACGACAGACCTTGTCAGCTCAGGGGTTTGAACTTGCAACCTTCCGGTTACTAGTCCAACGCTCTAACCACTAGGCTACCCTGCCACCCCAATTGATTGGACATGATTTGGAAAGGCACACCCCTGTCTATATAATGTTCCACAGTTGACAGTACATGTCAGAGCAACAGGACTGTGTCAAGGCACAAATCTGGGGAAGGGTACCAAAACATTTCAGCAGCATTACTGGTCCCCAAGGACACAGTGGCCTCCATCTTTCTTAAATGGACAAAGTTTGGAACCACCAAGACTCTTCCTAGAGCTGGCCGCCAAACTGAGCAATTGGGGGAGGCCTTTATAGTTAAGTTGCCAGATGGAAGCCACTTCACAATAAAATGCACATGACAGTCCGCTTGGAGTTTGCCAAAAGGCACCTAAAGGAATCTCAGACCATGAGAAACAAGATTCTCTCTGGTCTGATGAAACCAAGATTGAACTTTTGGCCTGAATGCCAAGCATCACATCTGGAGGAAACCAGTCACCATCCCTAAGGGTGAAGCATGGTGGTGGCAGCATCATACTGAGGGAATGTGTTTCAGCGGCAGGGGCTGGGAGACTATTCAGGATCGAGGGAAAGATGAACAGAGCAAAGTACAGAGAGAGATCCTTGATGAAAACCTGCTCCAGAGTGCTCAGGACCTCAAACTGGGGCAAAGGTTCACCTTCAAACAGGACAACGACCGTAAGCACACAGCCAAGACAACGCAGAAGTGGCTTCGGGACAAGTCTCTGAATGTCCTTGAGAGGCCCAGCCAGAGCCTGAACTTGAACTCGATCGAACATCTCTGGAGAGACCTGAAAATAGCTATGCAGCGATGCTCCCCATCCAACCAGACAGAGCTTGAGAGGGTCTGCTGAGAAGAATGGGAGAAACTCCCAAAATACAGGTGTGCCAAACTTGTAGTGTCATACCCAATAAGACTCGAGTCTGTATTCACTGCCAAAGGTGCTTCCACAAAGTACTGAGTAAAGGGTCTGAATACCTCTGTAAATGTGATCTTTCCGGATTCTATTTTTAATACATTTGCAAAAATTTGTCATTTTGTCATTATGTCATTATGGGGTATTGTGTGTGGGTTGATGAGGGGGAAAACTATTTAATCTGTTTTAGAATAATGCTGTAATGTAACAAAATGTGGAATAGTTGAAAGGGTCTGAACACTTTCCAAACGTGTTGTATATTGTGCACAAAAAATTCAGTTATAAATAATTTTGTCTCAGTTGAGAACAAATTGTCATCCAATAGGCTTTGCTTAAATTTCCAATATCCCCGTTCAAGAGTTATGTGAAGGCCAATTAGATGGTGGTCCGATCGTGGGTCTGTCTCCTATCAATACTTTAAAAAAAACTTTTGGTGTCAGCGAGAATGACAAAAAAAGTTTTTTTTTGTAAGTAATCAATTTTAGAATAAGGCTGTAATGTAACAAAATGTGGAAAAACTCAAGTGGTCTGAGTTCTTTCCGAATGCACTGTATGTCAATGATATTTGTGATCTCCTTAAGGGCGTGTGGTAGTGTTACTGTATGCTGTGTAGTAATTTGGGCTGCTGTTGTGTTTAGGTCTGGGGCTTTGGGCTCTAAACCTGTTCAAGAAGTGAAAGGATTTGTGTGATGATGTGGAAATGTAGGAACTGTCTGAGACAAGGAGAGGTCTCAAGCATAAGGGACAATAAAGGTCATTCATAAACACCTCATGAAAAGTGCTTAAACCGGTCAAGTCATCCTGTGTGTTAGCTATCTCGGAGGACAGCCTACTTGATATCCGAAAGGCAATGTGAGTCTCAATCATTGTAAAATAAAAGGAAATCCCTGTGATGTCTCACATTCATAATTGAAACACTTAAATACTTAAAAATAATTTAAAACGGTTGTTTCACACGTTAACACACCACACACACCCACCACAACTGAAATGCATTGAGGGAGATGAGATTTAGGAGTATGATGCATCTTGATGGAGGTTGAATGTCTGATGTTGGGTAGATCACGGGGGAGGACTCTGGATGTTGGGAAAGGAGCCCTGGAGGTATCTGCTGTCTGGCGCTGCAGAACCCCTCTTTAGATTCTGTAGAACTAGAACAGAGTAAACAGGAAGAGGGGAGGAGAACGGGGAGGCGGACAACTGCAATAGAGAAAATTCACAGGTAACCGTAGATCAAGTGGCTATATAAAAGGGGTAGTTATAGTCATCTAACTAGTTATCTTGCAGTACAGATGGGTCAACGGAATGGTTGAGATGGACTATGGGCCCTGGGTTGTCATATCCATGGTTGGTCAGGCAAATGTTTTGTTGCTTCTAATCACTGCAATCTACACCAACTGCTTGCATAATTCAAGGGATCATACAATTAGATAGCAAGATATAGAGTTAGATTACTATTAATTAACCTGAGCTACTTCAGTAGATGTACACTTCACTTTCATAACGCACATTAACAGTGCTGTAAAAACTAGCCAGCTGGATAACATTTCCATTATTCATACAGTACTAGTTAAACATTTGGACACACCTACTCATTCAACGGTTAATATTAATTTTTAAAAACTATTTTCTACATTTTAGAATAATAGTGAAGACATCCAAACTATGAAATGACACATTTAGAATCATGTACAGTTTAAGTCAGAAGTTTACATACACTTAGGTTGGAGTCATTAAAACTCATTTTTCAACGACTCCACATATTTCTTGTTAAACAAACTATAGTTTTGGCAAGTTGGTTAGGACATCTACTTTGTGCATGACAGAAGTCATTTTTCCAACAATTGTTTACACAGACTTCCCTTATAATTAATTAAATCACAGTTCCAGTGGGTCAGAAGTTTACATACACTAAGTTGACTGTGCCTTGAACCAGCTTGGAAAATTCCAGAAAATAATGTCATGGCTTTAGAAGCTTCTGATTGGCTAATTGGCATCATTTGAGTCAATTGGAGGTGTACCTGTGGATGTATTTCAAGGCCTACCTTCAAACTCAGTGCCTCTTTGCTTGTCATCATGGGAAAATCAAAAGATATCAGCCAAGACCTCCACATGTCTGGTTCATCCTTGGGAGCAATTTCCAAACGCCTGATGGTACCACGTTCATCTGTACAAACAATAGTGCGCAAGTATAAATGGGATCACGCGGCCATCATACCGCTCAGGAAGGAGACGCGTTCTGTCTCTTAGAGATGAATGTACTTTGGAAAAAAAAGTACAAATCAATCCCAGAACAACAGCAAAGGGCCTTGTGAAGATGCTGGAGGAAACAGGTACAAAAGTATCTATATCCACAGTAAAACGAGTCCTATATCAACATAACCTGAAAGGCCGCTCAGGAAGGAAGAAGCCACTCCAAAACCGCCATAAAAAGAGCCAGACTACGGTTTGCAACTGCACGGGGCGGCAGGGAAGCCTAGTGGTTAGAGCGTTGGACTAGTAACCGGAAGGTTGCGAGTTCACACCCCTGAGCTGAAAAGGTACAAATCTGTCGTTCTGCCCCTGAACAGGCAGTTAACCCACTGTTCCCAGGCCGTCATTGAAAATAAGAATTTGTTCTTAACTGACAAGCCTGGTTAAATAAAGGTAAAATAAAAAATAAATAAACATGGGGACAAAGATCGTACTATCTGGAGAAATGTCCTCTGGTCTGATGAAACAAAAAAATAGAACTGTTTGGCCATAATGACCATCGTTATGTTTGGAGGCAAAAGGGGGAGGCTTGCAAGCCGGAGAACACCATCCCAACCGTGAAGCACGGGGGTGGCAGCATCATGTTGTGGGGGTGCTTTGCTGCAGGAGGGACTGGTGCAAAATAGATGGCATCATGAGGAAAGAAAATTACCTCAATGACCCCAAGCATAATTCCAAAGTTGTGGCAAAATGGCAACAAAGTCAAAGTATTAGAGTGGCCATCACAAAGCCCTGACTTCAATCCTATAGAAGATTTGTGGGCAGAACTGAAAAAGCGTGTGCGAGCAAGGAGGCCTACAAACCTGACTCAGTTACACCAGCTCTGTCGGGAGGAATGGGTCAAAATTCAACCAACATATTGTGGGAAGCTTGTGGAAGGCTCCCGGAAACATTTGACCCAAGTTAAACAATTTAAAGGCAATGCTACCAAATACTAATTGAGTATATCTAAAAACTTCTGACCCACTGGGAATGTGATGAAAGAAATAAAAGCTGTAATAAATCATTCAGTTATTCTGACATTTCAGATTTAAAAAAAAAGTGTTGATCCTAACTGACCTAAAACAGGGATTTTTTATTTGGATTAAATGTCAGGAATTGTGAAAAACTGAGTTTAAATGTATTTGGCTAACGTGTATGTTCAACTCTAGTAACCAAAAAAGTGTTAAACAAATCAAAATATATTTATATTTTAGATTCTTCAAAGTAGCCACCCTTGCCTTGATGACAGCTTTGCACACTCTTGGCATTCTCTCAACCAGCTTCATGAGGAATGCTTTTCCAACAGCCTTGAAGGAGTTCCCACATATGCTGAGCACTCGTTGGCTGCTTTTCCTTCACTCTGTGGTCCAACTCATCCCAAACCATCTCAATTTTGTTGAGGTCGGGGGATTGTGGAGGCCAGGTCATCTGATGCAGCACTCCATCACTCTCCTTGGTCAAATAGCCCTTTCACACAGACTATTGGCGACAATATGAAAAGTACACCCAAACCAAATCACATTTTATTTGTCAGATGCTTCATTAACAACAGGTGTAGACTAACATTGAAATGATTTCCGGGAACTTCCCAAGAATGCAGAGAGAACTCAAACAAATACATTGAAAAAAAAGAACACAAGGAATAAATACACAATGACTTGGTGCCTTCAGAAAGTATTCATACACCTTGACTTATTCCACATTTTGTTGGGTTACAGCCTGAATTCAAAATTGATTAAATATAAACAAATTCTCACCCATCTTCACATTATATCCCGTAATGACAAAGTAAAAACAAGTTTTTAGACATATAAATGTTTTTTTTTACCCCCAATTTCGTGGTATCCAATTGTTAGTAGTTACTGTCTTGTCTCATCGCTACAACACCCATACGGGCTCGGGAGAGACGAAGGTCAAGAGTAATGCTTCCTCCAAAACACAACCCAACCAAGCCGCACTGCTGGAATCGCGCATCCAACCTGGAAGCCAATGTGTCAGAGGAAATACCGTACACCTAGCGAATTGGTTAGCACACACTGCGCCGGCCCGCCACAGGAGTCGCTAGTGCGCAATGAGACAAGGATATCCCTACCGGCCAAACCCTCCCTAACCCGGACGACGCTAGGCCAATTGTGCGTCGCCCCATGGACCTCCCGGTCGCGGTCAACTGCGACAGAGCCTGGGCTCAAACCCAGAGTCTCTGGTGGCACAGCTAGCACTGGGATGCAACGGGGAGGCTTAGTTTTTAGACATTTTTGCAGATTTATTGAAAATTAAATAAAGAAACATCCCATGAGTCAATACTTTGTAGAATTACCTTTGTCAGTGATTACAGCTGTGAGTCTTTCTGGGTAAGTCTCTGGATTGTGCAACATTTGGCCATTATGCTTTTCAAAATTCTTCCAAATCTGTCAAATTGCTTGTTGATCATTGCTCGACAACCATTTTCAGGTCTTGCCATAGACTTTAAGTAGATTTAAATCAAAACTGTAACACATTCACTGTCTTCTTAGCAAGCAACTCCGGTGTAGATTTGGCCTTGTGTTTTAGGTTATTGTCCTGCTGAAAGGTGAATTAATCTCCCAGTGTCTGGTGGAAAGCAGACTGAACCAGGTTTTCCTCTGTTATTTTGCCTGTGTTTAGCACCATTCCATTTATTTTTTATCCTGAAATATTTAACGATCACAAGCATACCCATAACATGATGCAGCCACCACTATGCTTGAAAATAGTGGTGGTACTCAGTAATGTTTTGTATTGGATTTGCCACAAGCATAACACTGTATTCAGGACAAAAAGTTAGTTGCTTTGCCACATTTTGTACACTATTACTTTAGTGCCTTGTTGCAAACAGGATGCATGTTTTGGAATATTGTTTTTCTTTACAGGCTTTCTTCTTTTCATTTGATCAATTAGATTAGTATTGTGGAGTAACTACAATGTTGGTGATCCATCCTCAGTTTTATGACTGTGATAGAAGAAAACTAACTGTTTTAAAGTCACCATTGGCCACATGGTGAAATCCCTGAGCGGTTTCCTTCCTCTCCGGCAACTGAGTTAGGAAGGACGCCTGTATCTTTGTGGTGACTGGGTGTGTTGATACTAATGACACTTTGGATAGTGTAACTTCACCATGCTCAAATGGATATTCAATCTCTGCTTTGAGTTTTGTTACTCTTCTACCAATAGGTGCCCTTCTTTGCGAGGCATTTGAAAACCTCCCTGGTCTTTGTGGTTTAATCTGTGGTTGAAAGTCACTGCTCAACTGAGGGAACATACAGATAATTGTAGGTGTGGGGTACAGAGATAAGGTAGTCATGCAAAAAATAATGTTAAACACTATTAATGCCCATTGAGTGAGTCCATGCAACTTACAGTGCCTTGCGAAAGTATTCGCCCCCCCTTGAACTTTGCGACCTTTTGCCACATTTCAGGCTTCAAACATAAAGATATAAAACTGTATTTTTTGTGAAGAATCAACAACAAGTGGGTCACAATCATGAAGTGGAACGACATTTATTGGATATTTCAAACTTTAACAAATCAAAAACTGAAAAATTGGGCGTGCAAAATTATTCAGCCCCCTTAATAAGTTAATACTTTGTAGCGCCACCTTTTGCTGTGATTACAGCTGTAAGTCACTTGGGGTATGTCTCTATCAGTTTTGCACATCGAGAGACTGAAATTTTTTCCCATTCCTCCTTGCAAAACAGCTCGAGCTCAGTGAGGTTGGATGGAGAGCATTTGTGAACAGCAGTTTTCAGTTCTTTCCACAGATTCTCGATTGGATTCAGGTCTGGACTTTGACTTGGCCATTCTAACACCTGGATATGTTTATTTTTGAACCATTCCATTGTAGATTTTGCTTTATGTTTTGGATCATTGTCTTGTTGGAAGACAAATCTCCGTCCCAGTCTCAGGTCTTTTGCAGACTCCATCAGGTTTTCTTCCAGAATGGTCCTGTATTTGGCTCCATCCATCTTCCCATCAATTTTAACCATCTTCCCTGTCCCTGCTGAAGAAAAGCAGGCCCAAACCATGATGCTGCCACCACCATGTTTGACAGTGGGGATTGTGTGTTCAGGGTGATGAGCTGTGTTGCTTTTACGCCAAACATAACGTTTTGCATTGTTGCCAAAAAGTTCAATTTTGGTTTCATCTGACCAGAGCACCTTCTTCCACATGTTTGGTGTGTCTCCCAGGTGGCTTGTCGCAAACTTTAAACAACACTTTTTATGGATATCTTTAAGAAATGGCTTTCTTCTTGCCACTCTTCCATAAAGGCCAGATTTGTGCAATATACGGCTGATTGTTGTCCTATGGACAGAGTCTCCCACCTCAGCTGTAGATCTCTGCAGTTCATCCAGAGTGATCATGGGCCTCTTGGCTGCATCTCTGATCAGTCTTCTCCTTGTATGAGCTGAAAGTTTAGAGGGACGGCCAGGTCTTGGTAGATTTGCAGTGGTCTGATACTCCTTCCATTTCAATATTATCGCTTGCACAGTGCTCCTTGGGATGTTTAAAGCTTGGGAAATCTTTTTGTATCCAAATCCGGCTTTAAACTTCTTCACAACAGTATCTCGGACCTGCCTGGTGTGTTCCTTGTTCTTCATGATGCTCTCTGCGCTTTTAACGGACCTCTGAGACTATCACAGTGCAGGTGCATTTATATGGAGACTTGATTACACACAGGTGGATTGTATTTATCATCATTAGTCATTTAGGTCAACATTGGATCATTCAGAGATCCTCACTGAACTTCTGGAGAGAGTTTGCTGCACTGAAAGTAAAGGGGCTGAATAATTTTGCACGCCCAATTTTTCAGTTTTTGATTTGTTAAAAAAGTTTGAAATATCCAATAAATGTCGTTCCACTTCAAGATTGTGTCCCACTAGTTGTTGATTCTTCACCCAAAAAAATACAGTTTTATATCTTTATGTTTGAAGCCTGAAATGTGGCAAAACATAAAGATCAAGGGGGCCGAATACTTTCGCAAGGCACTGTATGTGACTTGTTAAGCAAATGTTTATGCCTGAACTTATTTAGGCTGACTATAACAAAAGATACTTATTGACTCATGACATTTCAGATTTTTATTCATTTGTAAAAAAAATAAAAAATAATCTAAAAACATAATGGACATTATTCAAAGTGTGTAGGCCAGTGACAGAACATCTAAATGTAATCCATTTTAAATTCAAGCTTTAACACAACAAAATGTGGAAAAAGTCAAGAGTACTTTTTGAAGGCACTGTACATGGGGTACAGTACCGAGTCGATGTGCAGGGGTACGGGGTAATTGAGGTCGATCTCTACATATAGGTAGTGGTAAAGTGACTAGGCAACATTATATTTAGTAAGCAGCAGCAGTGTATGTGATGAGTCGGAAGAGTTGGTGCAAAAAGAGTCAACACAGAGAGTCTCATCGCTACAACTCCCGTACAGGCTCGGGAGAGACAAAGGTTGAAAGTCATGCATCCTCCGATACACAACCCAACCAGCCGCACTGCTTCTTAACTCAGCGCACATCCAACCCGGAAGCCAGCGGAGGAAACACCGTGTACCTGGCAACCTTGGTTAGCGCGCACTGCGCCCTTCCCACCACAGGAGTCGCTGGTGCGCGATGACATCCCTACCGACCAAGACCTCTCTAACCCGGACGACGCCAGGCCAATTGTGCGTTGCCCCACGGACCTCCCGGTCGCGGCCGGTTACGACAGAGCCTGGGCGCGAACCCAGAGTCTCTGATGGCACAGCTGGCGCTGCAGTACAGCACCCTTAACCACTGTGCCACCCGGGAGACTTGTCTTGCTGATGTTGAGGGAGAGATTACTGCCCTGGCACCATACTGCCAGGTCTCTGACATCATCCCTATGGGCTCATAGTTGTCGGTGATCAGGCCTACCACCGTCATGTCCTCAGCAAACTTTATGAAATGGTTGGAGTCGTGCGCGGCCACGCAGTCGTGGGTGAACAGGGGACTAAGTACGCAACCTTGAAGGGCCCCAGTGTTGAGGATCAGCGTGGCGGATGTGTTGTTGCCACCCCTCAACACCTGGGGGCAGCCCGTCAGGAAATACCGGATCCAGTTGTAGAGGGAGGTATTCAGTCCCAGGGTCCTGAGTTTATTGATGAGCTTGGAGGGAGGGCACTATGGTGTTGAAAGCTGAGCTGTAGTCAATGAACAGCATTCTCACATAGGTGTTCCTCGTGTTCAGGTAGGAGAGTGCAATAGAGATTGCGTCATCTGTGGATCTGTTAGGGCGGTATGTGAATTGGAGTGGGTCCAGGGTGTCTGGGATAATGGTGTTGATGTGAAAGCCAGCTTAGTAGGATTTGATTCGATCTTAGTCCTGAATTGACGCTTTGCCTGTTTCATGGCTCATCGGAGGTCGTAGTCGGATTTCTTATAAGCATCCGGGTTAGTGTCCGGCTCCTTTGAAAGTGGCAGCTCTAACCTTTTGCTCAGTGCGGATGTTGCCTGTAATCCATGGCTTCTGGTTGGGATATGTACGTACAGTTACTGTCGATGCACTTATTATGAACTTATTAATGAAGCCGGTGACTGATGTGGTTAACGCCTCAATGTTGTCGTATGAATACCGGAACATTTTCCAGTCTGTGCTAGCGAAACAGTCCTGTTGCTTAGTATTCGGTTCTTCGGATCACTTTCGTATTGAGCGCGTCACTGGTACTTCCTGTTTGAGTTCTTGCTTGTAAACAGGAATCAGGAGGATGGAGTCATGGTCAGATTTGCCAAAGGGAGAGTCTTGTATGCGTTTTCAGGTGCTCAATCATACGCAAAGTACAGACAGGAAATGATCAAGAATACTAACCTTCCGATGACGCCGCCACCACCACTGGAACAGGACGTCTTTGTGTCTGAAAATCCATATTAAAGTCATTCAAAAAGCAGACATGTTTTGACACGCTCAGACCAACGGTTGACAGCGGAGCTATCCACAATCATCGCTAACTCCTCCTTCTTCTTGCACAAATCACGGCCCACTCTCAGAGCTGGCTTAGCTAGACATCCAGATCATGGCAGTTCGACTGTGTGTGTGTGTCCTGGAAGAATGGATCTGGGGTCAGAGGAGCTAGCTTGTGTGTTGCTGGGGGGCTAGAATGACCCTGTGACTGGCCCTCAGGTGTGTTTAGAGCAAGAGAGAGAGAGAGAGTGTCAGGTTTATAACCAGGGTCACCAGGTGCAGAGGGCACATGTCCATGTGTTGGACGTGTTAATAGACTGCTGGTTATTGAGTGGGTGAAGGTGGCAGTGAAGGTTGTATTTTTTATTTATTTAACTAGGCAGGTCAGTTAAAAACAAATTGTTATTTACAATGACAGCCTAGGGACAGTGGGTTAACTGCCTTCTGCAGAAGCAGAATGACAGATTTTTACCTCTTCTGTGCCGGGATTTGATCTAGCAAACTGGCCCAACGCTCTAACCACTCGGCTACCTGCACCCCTTATGAATAGGTAGCTAATGGACAAATGAGACTGAAGGTGCGGGTTAGAATGTCACGTTGCTTCTATCTTTCTCTATGCTGGTCATAAGGGTGTATTGAGGTGGGTGGAAGAGGTCGAGATTCAACCAGTGGATACGAGTTTCACCTGAAATGACATCATTCCAAAGAGAATTCCAGTGAAAATGTTCACTGTGTCAATAGCGCTAAAAATGATGACCGGCGTGATGAATAGAGTGAAGACAAAGCAGTTGAAATCTTCCAAGTTTTAAGCACGGCTTCGACCACTGCGGGTCCTGACAAAGAGTACGAGACGTCGACCATGAATGGAAAGATGGCAACAGGGGCATCTATGACGTACGATCAGTGTATTAGGCTACAATTCACTCAAGAGAATCAGGCAGATACAGATGTTCAGTTAGGCTATTCATTGAAACTGTACTCGAGGACATGACTCAACTTTAGGAAAACACTACTAAAAACACACATCCCAATGCTGGTAATATTAACCATTGTGGTGAACTTCAGGCTTCAGTGTAAAGGCAGTTGTGTCCATTGAAATCCTGTGGATCCTAGACCAGAGGTTTGCTGTTTGCTTTGTGTGATGTCCTTCAGCTGAATGGCAGATATCAGACTTCCTGCACAGTTCTTCTCATAATGTATCACAGCGTCCCCACCTTGTCATAACTATCCCCCAAACAAGTCCGGCATGGACACTCTTATACGGTCCTCCCCGCCATTCAATATCATTACATTACCACTGAAGAATGGACACCATCTGAATGCATTGTTCCCCCTGCCCATTACGTGGTGTTGAATGGCACAGACTGGATTGACGGATGGGACCGTGTCGCCTCTCACACTCTCACTGGGAGAGTTAGGTGATGGAGGGGAGGGGTGGAAGGTGGGAGAGTGTAATTCCAGGGTTTAGGTTTCACGTTGTGGTCTTTGTTGGGGGGAGGGAGGGGGAGGATCGTGGGAACGAAGGGTCAGCCTAGTCATTCCCAAATGCACCTCTCCCCTTTCTCCTCACCCCTTTGGTGTGAACCCTCACCCCTGCCTTCTAAACTGTACCCCCCCTTTTCCATTCTGTTCCCCATGAACAGGGGAGGCATGGGGAGGAGGATTGGATGGCATACGTTAAGACATAATTAAAGAGAAGTGAATTGGCTTTTTACATGAGAAAGCGTAACCTCACTTCTAATTTCATTTTCTAATTTGTAGCTCCAGGTCTGCCCCATTCAATACCACAGAAGTGCATGTCTGTCTGTTAAGATAAGACATCCAATGATGAAAGTTATCAATACGACAGTGTGTTTACCCCTTGAGATTATACTAATACTAAAGAGGCAAAGACAATATCATAAATGTATCCCATGACTGCATGGCCATAAGGCAGGGGAGGTAACCATGACTGTGCTGTTAGCTCTGTAAACACTTCAATTGGTTCAGCTGTAATTATTTTGTGTACACACACACACACACAAAACGCTCTTAGTCTTGCACAACCGTGATGGCTTTCTGGCCTTTTCACTACAGGTGCAATGGCAGACTTATATGATGTGTTCCACAAGTGTCAAACCAGAGGAGGATGGTGGCAGGAGTTATAGGAGGACCGGCTCGTTGTAATGGCTGGAGTAAATGGAATGGAGTCAAACACATGGCTTCCATGTGTTTGACTCCATTCCAGCCATTACAATGAGCCTGTCCTCCTATAACCCCTCTCCCTGTCCCTGTCCTAGCCCAACTAAAGCCTTCTCTGTAGAGCGGAGACACGGCTATTAGATCTCAAAGTCCATGCCCTGGGCTTGGCCCTGGTCAGACACACACACACACACACGCACACACACCCGCGGTCAGCTGATGGATTTCCCTGCACCCTACCCTGCTGGCGGACAGCCCATCTCTGTTAAAGTTCAGAGAGGTGTGAATGGGGCAGGGTTGGTCATTGTTACTCCGGTACAGAGGCGTGGACTGGAGGTGGCTGGCAGGAATACAAAGGGCCGGTTGAGGGTGGGAAGGTATGCACTTACCATGGCTGCTACCGCACTGCTTTGTATCACCTTCCCTTTACGTAAACTGGGTCCTTTCAGACACCGAGTGGCGCAGGCGTACCCAAGTAGCGTATCTGCCCTGGCTCCAAGGGGAGCAGTGGAGGTGGTTACCTGCCCTCTCACCCTCTTTGGGGAGAAGAGTGGACCAACTCGTCTGGGTCTGGTCCAGGAAATGGCTTTGGTTCGCTACACAATAGTAATTGATAGTGGGGCGTGTGTGTGCGCGCATCTGGTGCCCCCCCCCCATCCGCCCTGCTGAAACCTCATTAAAAAGCCTTGCTGTTAATGAGCTATAGGATCATAGAGCTGCCTTCTCATTAGAAGGGGCAGGGCCAAGGCTATAGGATGCTGGCGCAGTCAGCAATTACAATGCTTACCCCTTGCAAGCTCAACCCCCTGGCACCCAGCACCCCCTAGAAGCCTTCCAGCTTGCCCATCCCATCCCAGTTCCCTGGATATGTAGCCTTCCTACCCGTACTACATAAAGTTCAACTGGCCTAAAGATTGTGTCCCGTCACCGCCTTTTTTAGGAACTCTTTCGGTTGGTGTTAGTTTGATCTGTGTGGGGCATTTCTCTGTGGACTGACTTCAGTCATCCTGAGTTATGAATGTTTAATGTCACGGCACTGGATGGGGGCCCCTCCATGCTCGTTTACATCAGTCTGATGTTTCAGGAGCAGGTTCGCCATTCCTACACTGTGTGAGACCGAAATGCGAACAAGCAGAGAGAGAGAGAGAGAGAGAGAGAGAGATCGCTTTGCCTCAATTCTTTAATGAGACTCCTCATAACCAGGTCAATGACAAAATGGTGTCAAGTTTACAAAGACAGTGGTGTCGTTAGCCTCATTGTAGTCAGCACAGACAGAGAAAACCAAGAATTCTGGGAAACTGAGTTGAGTTTGAGGCATACAACACAGTCAATTGACAATAGTGGCAGCGACATCTGCGAGTGCCATTCTATGCACATAACATTGGTCCCTGAACAACTATACTTCGCTCATGTCCATCAAATCGTACACATTTGACCGCATCACTAGTTTCATACACAACGCAAAGAAATTTTTTTTTTCAAAGGGTCCAAAAAATAAGGGTTCCCTGCCGCCAGTGTATATTGACATCAATAATAATAACGTAAGTCACAGTAGTCACAAAATAGTTGGTGACACTTCACTCAAACCATGTTCTCAGCCACTATAGCTAAAAGGTTAGCCACAGTTATCTTGCCTTCCGCTGCGAGCACCGTTGTCGTGGGCATAGGCTCCGTTTCCAAGCAAATAAAACAGCTGGTCATGTTTTTGGTTGTAGTTAGCGAGGCATTTGACCGACAGTTCAAGTCAAGTGTTACCAAACAACTTCTCTGCACACACACACACACACACGGTCTTACCCACAAAACTCTCCCCACCCATCAACAAACCATTTACTATAGCTCTCCAACCTGTAGTTTCATTTGCCAACCACAGACATAGGCCCATAAATTAAAGGACAAGTTCAAACCATTTCAAATGCCAGCAAAACATGCATATGCGCAAGCTTCAAGGGGTTTCCCGCGTTTTATGAAGGTAAACAAAAAGGAAAGAAAAAAGATCATCCAATTAGGAAGTACAAAAGGAAATAAATCCACACCCGTTTCATTTGAAGTCAAAAATGGCAGTTTCTTTATGCTTAGCAGCTAAGCTCGGAAAACATCAGCAGATGAGACGTTTACACATTGGATGAGACAGCCATACACACAGAGGAACAACAGAACTTAGCTGGGCCTCGCGAGCCTTGTAAACTTTACATTAAGTGGCAAGTGTTGTGTCAAAAGCAAAATCTAAAAAGGATACCGAGAAACCTGTTTGGGTTCTTTTCCCCTTTGACCCCATCTCTGTCCAAACAACTAGTCTGTGGACGAACCACCCTGCCAGTTGTCACCACAGCAACAGAACAGGATATGAAAGCCTCACTAATCATAGTAATCTCATGCCACTAGATATATAAAATATAAAAAACATAATTACAAGCCCTTTTTTGCTTTCGACATTTGACAGTTCCTATTGGTAATCATCACTAGTACGTCGACTGAGTGAACCAATCATTTGACCACTGGTGTCCACTTCCTATATTGTGCTGGAGCATGGTGATCAACTTCCTGTGATCTGGTGGACTGTGGTGGTTGACTTCCTGTTCTCAAGTCCTATTTTCCGCCCTCCTTTCCATTGCATGTCAGGGTTTTGTGCTGTGGTCTAAGTAGGCAGGTTTGCATATGCTAATTATCAGCTCAGGCAAGACGTGACGTACCTCAGCATGGCATAGATAGGGAATTAAGAGGAGAGTAGGGTTGGTACCTAGATTCCAGTTTGAATTGATTACCAGTTGAGTGCTAGGAAAGGTTCATTACAATTCTATGGATATTTATGTTGGTCAAAGTGGTTGGAATGAGTGACAGTCCAAGCCAGTGCTTTTGAATGTCTTGGTCAGTGTACAAAAGTGTGATATGACAGCTAAGGTGGACCAGAAGTTTACGATGAGCCTACGTCCGCACGGCCTTCAGCAGGAAGCTCACCCACACTATCCTCCACTACGGCTGGGCTGACAGTACCATCCACCTCCCCTTTCTGGTTCTCCTCAGCCTCCAAGCCCATCTCCACCATGGCAGCCATGTTGTTTTCTGTCTGGTCCGTAGTGGCTTCATCTTCCTCCATCTTGATGACCACCCTGTCATCCATTTGGACAAGGGCCCAGTTGACATCAGCTGCGCTGGCCTGGGTATAGGTCCCGACGCTGGCATGGCTCAGCCCGTGCACCTTCTTCAGGTGTTTCTCCAGGGTGGCATACACAGTGAAGGGCACCCCGCACAGCTGGCACAGGAATGGGGCGCGGGCCCCGTGGGCGCCGTGGGTCTTCATGTGGCGTGTGAGCTTGGAGCTCTGGGCGCATGCGTAGCTGCACAGGCCACACTGGTAGGGCCGTTCTCCCGTGTGGCTGCGCCGGTGCACCGTCAGGTTGCTGCTGTTCCGGAACTGTTTCCCACAGTACTCACAGGCCTCCTCCTTCTTCTTCTTCCCTGACCCCCCGTCGTTGCTACCACTGTTACTGCTGATGACGCCGTTTCCTCCTCCTCTCTGTTCGCTCTCCCTCTGCCACTCCTGGACCACATTGCTGCTCCCGCCTGCAAACCACTCCTTCTCTCCATCTGCAATCTCTCCGTCCCGCTCGCTTTCCCACTCCCCCCCTACCGGAGCCCTGTCCTCCCTCTCCGGCCGTTTGGGGGTGCAGTTTCCGCTGGCAATGCCACTCTCCCCACTGCCCCCAGTCTCTCCGCTTTCCAGTGACCCCTCTGAGGGGCTAGCGCAGGGGGACGCGTGCTGGGGCTCCTCTTGTCCCTCCACCTCATCGTCCGCCAACTCTCCCTGGGGTTGGAACAGCCTGAGCAGGCTCATGTCTGGACCTCCAGGCTGGGAGGAGAGAAGGATCAGTCCAGAGTCTGGGGAGTGATGCTTGGGCAGGGACAGGTCCACCTCAGAGGTCTCCCTCTCTCCTGGTGCTCCACTCAACACCGCTTCTCCTGCCCCCTGCATTACAAACCTCTCTCTCATCCCCTGCAGACCCCCCTCATCCTCCCCTACCAGCCCCACCTCCATCCCCTCGTAGCTCCCTTTACCCACGCCCGTCTCACTGCGGTGACTCCTCATGTGGCGAGCCAGCTGACCACTCTGGGCAAAGGCCTGATCACACAAACCACAGTGGTAGGGCCGCTCGCATGCGTGGGTCCTCCGGTGGGCTGACAGGCTGCGTAGGGAATGGAAGCCCTGGCCACACAGCTCACAGGGAAACCCCACCTGGGCGGATCCACACTGGGGGAAGGAAGATGCGGCCGGGGGGGACGGCGACGGAGAGGGGACCAGAACACCAGCGGTGGTGTTACCGCCCTCAGCCAGCTCCCTCAGACAGAAGTTGAGGGCCTGTCGTTCTCTGGAGGAAGGGGTGGAGCTGGCCTGAGAAGCTGGCCTGCGGTTCTGCCGTGGACGGAAGATGTGGGGCAGACGCAGAGCGGAAGGGTGGAAGGCGGTGGCCAGGGTGTGGCTCAGTTGACAGGGATCCAGGGTGGCTGCAGTTTTGGAGTGCTGGTGACCCCTTCTTCCCATCTTCTCCTCCTTCTCCCCATCCTCCTGGTAGATGCTGAAGGAGTGTGTGTGCTGGGCGTGTTGGAGCAGGGCCCAGGCAGAGGGCAACACACACTCACACAGCTGGCAGGTAAAGCAGGACGGCTCTTCTGCTACAGAAACAACAAACAGTAAGTAAGCCAAAACATTTTCTTGATCTGAAAAAATGTAAGGGTTCTCAATAGGTTTTATTAAAACAGCACACATCAGACAGTGGGAACTATTGTGGATAGCTAGAATTTAAAAAGGAACACAGCCTGAACAATGGCAGTGTTTATGGCAATGGTTAGGTGCAGAGAAACTAAACTTGTTCAGTCAGTGAAGAGTGAACGACTACAGCAAGAGGGAAGATGCTTAACATTCCTTGGGTCAGGTCTACAGGACAAGGTAGTCTGATGTTCAGAAATATATATATTTTTTAAACGGATTCTTCCTTCAAGAGACAGAAGCCAAGGAGAGAGGGACACAGAGATAGCGAAGGCTGTTGATTGGACCAGAAGCAAGGGAGAGATGAAAGATGAAAAATTAAACATTAAAAAAAAGGAAGGACAGAGACCAGCAGAAAGGGGAGATGGATAGTTAAGTACATCTGGAGACATTTTTTAAACGTGGTTAGCTTTGTCTCTTAACCGAGAACCACTCTCCAATTAAGCTGCAAATTGCTAATTAGCGGAACCGAGAAAACGAAGGCTTTATGTAAATCAGGGACTGACTCAGCCAGCTTGACAAATGAGGCCTTTTTGCATAAATCTAAATTGGAAAGAAGATTTTCAAATTGAGGGGGGTGAAAAATGTTACATTTTTTCTTCCAAAGCCGATTCTGGTATAAGCCTCTTTCTTGTTTCCTGAAGTCAAAATCCTTCTGTATTTTACTGGAGGGGGAGGAAAGAAAAGATGAAAAAGAAAGCAACTCTTTCTCCATCTCTCTGCCGGGAGAGGATAGGAGACATGGTGGACACATCCTTTAACTTAGCTCGAAGAGATAAGTAAAGTAGGAGAGAAATTGTTAAGAGAAACGATGCAGCAATGCCGCTCGAGAAACACCACAAAAATGTCACCCCTTGGACTGTACTTCAGACCCATCCTCCCACCCCTCAGCCTCCCCATCCCTCCAAATCTCTCCCTGAGGAGGGGGGGTATCTCGGGGTCCTGGAGTGAAACACAATACCCAGACGGTTTCTCATTCGCTCTCTTTTTTTTGTAAGGATTCCCATTTGGCCCGGGGGTCGCACTTGAATATTAAGCAGAAGCAATAAGTGCTAATTAAAAATGCAGATTGGCTAGGAGCACTAACGAGCAGCAGGCAGAATCGCTTCTCCCGAGGGAGAGAGGGGGAGGGAGGAGAAAAGAGTGTGTGTGTGTGTGTGGGGGGGAGAGATTGGAATAGGGCAAGCGAGAGAGTCTGTTGAAGATGGGGGGGAATAATGTTAGAGATGAGAAGAAGAAAACAACCAAGTAGAATAAATGCCAAATAAAACGAGACATCGTAATAACCCATCACGTTCTTCCATCTCTCTCGATGACACACACTAGTGTGAAGGGACACCTATCTGTTGTGGGATAACTGCTCCTTCACTTTGAGTCATCTTCCTCAAGCAGACAATCACTGTGGCGTGTGTTCATGGATGCCAAGGGAAGCCAGGCTTCGACAAAACATTTTAAAATAGTATGACAGTTGCCGACCATAGCGCTGAATGCAAGGGAAGTCAGTGAGCATTTAGCCTCCCTTGATATATAAAAGTATAAAACAATAGTCAATCCGCATTGAGCTAAACTGTGTACTCAATTGTGAATGGTCCTGGCACACCCACCACCCCCCCGAAAAAGTCAAGTGTAGTCCGTTTGGACTTGGCTTCACTCTAATCACGTCGAGATCAAATTGGTATTGACAGAAAAAAAACTTGAATAGTTGCATCTTGTTGTCCTCCATTGGCTAGCTATGCATGGAGATAGGTATTTGGATTATCACAGCGATTCTGATCCAACCATAAATTCATACGTTGTTCCCCTGGCCTGAGAGGATGAAAGTTCAACATGTAGCTAGATGTAGCAGGCTAATGTCAACTACCTGGCCTGGCGCATGGTTGCCCATGAAAGGACGTTAGGCTACCGAGCAAGCATTTTAGCCAAGTAGCCTAGAACAATTTTTAAAAATTAAAGCATTTCCTATATGACAGAGTCATAGACCGTTTTGACATCTTTTCACGTAGGTTGTAATGTTTTTTGGGATGGGGCTTCCCCAGTGAATTTTACCCACTCACCGCTACTGCATAGTCACTCTCCTTCCCACGGTCAGAAAGACCCACAACACGTAGCACATACAGTACTGTATTAAATCCTAGCATACCACATACAAGACGTTTCACTTTGATTCTGTCATTGTTTCAATTAAAATTGTCAAAAAGAAACAACAAAAAAATAGCTTCTTAGCAAAGAGCAATTTGTCAAGCAAGAATTTAACTAGGACTGTCTAGGAGTGGTCTAAGTGGGGAGGGGAAACTGAAAACGACCTGTTATTGGCAGAGAGGTTGGAAACAACTCCATCCCACCAAAACAGGCTGAAATTTCAAATGGTCTTTAAAAAAAACAGCTCTCACACCAATAGAGAATTGTTGGCATTTTCACAATAACGCCGTATTATTCCAACATCCGTGTGGAAATATACAGCACCAGTCAAAAGTCTGGATGCACCTACTCATTCCAGGGTCTCTTTATTTTGCCTAATCTCTACATTGTAGAATAATAGTGAAGACATCAAAACTACGAAATAGAAGTAACACAATAACGAGGCTATATACAGGGGGTAGAGGTACCGAGTCAAGTGTGCGGGGGAACAGGTTAGAGGTATTTGTACATATAGGTAGGGGTGAAGTGACTATGCATAGACAATAAACAGCAAGTAGCAGCAGTGTACAAATGGGGGGTGGGGGGGGTCAATGTAATAGTCCGGGTGGCCATTTGATTAGTTGTTCAGTAGTCTTATGGCTTGGGGGTAGAAGCTGTTAAGGAGCCTTTTGGTCCTAGACTTAGCGCTCTGCTACCGCTGGTGCGGAAGCAGAGAGAACAGTCTATGACTTGCGTGACTGGAATCTGACAATTTTATGGGATTTCCTCTGACACCGCCTAGTATATAGGTCCTGGATTGCAGGAAGCTTGACCCGGTTATGTACTGGGCTGTACGCACTATCCTCTGCAGTGCCTTACGGTCAGATGCCGAGCAGTTGCCATACCAGGCGGTGATGCAACTGGTCAGGATGCTCTCGATGGTGCAGCTGTAGAACTTTTTGAGGATCTGGGGACACATGACAAATCTTTTCAGTCTCCAGAGAAGGAAAAGGTTTTGTCATGCCCTCTTCACAACGGTCTTGGTGTGTTTGGTCCATGATAGATCATTGGTGATGTGGACAAGGAACTTCCCACTGTGAAGCATGGAGGAGGAGGTGTGATGGTGCTTTGCGGGTGACACTGATTTATTTAGAATTCAAGGCACACTTAACCAGCATGGCTACCACAGCATTCTGCAGCGATACGCCATCCCATCTGGTTTGTGCTTA
Source organism: Oncorhynchus masou masou (assembly GCF_036934945.1). Lineage (NCBI taxonomy): Eukaryota > Metazoa > Chordata > Actinopteri > Salmoniformes > Salmonidae > Oncorhynchus > Oncorhynchus masou. Next base: position 52,730,800 of record NC_088224.1, on the reverse strand, counting down.
GTGGGACTATCATTTGTTTTTCAACAGGACAATGACCCAAAACACACCTCCAGGCTGTGTAAGGGCTATTTGACCAAGAAGGAAAGTGATGGAGTGCTGCATCAGATGACCTGGCCTCCACAATCACCTGATCTCAACCCAATTTAAATGGTTTGGGATTAATTGGACAGCAGAGCGAAGGAAAAGCAGCCAACAAATGCTCAGCATGTGGGAACTTCTTCATTCCCCATGAAGCCGGTTGAGAGAACGACAAGAGGACGCAAAGCTGTCATCAAGGCAAAGGGTGGCTACTTTGAACAATCTAATTTTTATTTGTCGCCCTAACCAACACTTTTTTTGTTACCACATGATTCCATGTGTTATTTCATAGTGTTGATGTCTCACTATTATTATACAATGTAGAAAATAGTCAAAATAAAGAAAAACCCTAGAATGTGTAGGTGTCCAAACTTTTGACTGGTACTGTATATAAAAACACAAGAAAATCACATTTTTGACTGCACTGGGTTTTTTAAATGTATTTTTTTCATTTCAGCTTTATTTAACCAGGTAGGCCAGTTGACAAGTTCTCATTTACAACTGCAACCTGGCCAAGATAAAGCAAAGCAGTGCGACAAACACAGAGTTACATGTGGGATAAACAAAAGTAGTCAATAACACAATAGAAACATCTATATACACAATGTGTGCAAATGGAGTAAGGAGGTAAGGCAATAAATAGGCCATAGTAGCCAAGTAATTACAATTTAGCAAATTAACACTTGTGATAGATGTGCAGATGATGTGAAAGTAGAAATACTGGTGTGCAAAAGAGAAACAAAAAAAGTAAATAAAAACAATACAGGGATGAGGTAGGTAGTTGGATGGGCTATTTACAGATGGGCTGTGTACAGCTGCAGCGATAGGTAAGCTGCTCAGATAGCTGATGCATAAAGTTAGTGAGGGAGATAAGTCTCCAACTTCAGCAATTTTCGCAATTCGTTCCAGTCATTTCTCTGCTGCCACTGCAAGGAAAGGCGGCCAAAGGAGGTGTTGGCTTTGGGGATGACCAGTGAGATCTACTTACTGGCGCGCGTGCTACGCGTGGGTGTTGTTATGGTGACCAGTGAGCTGCGATAAGGCTGAGCTTTCCTTGCAAAGACTTCTAGATGACCTGGAGCCAGTGGGTCTGGCGACGAAAATATGTAGCGAGGGCCAGCCGACGAGAGCATACAGGTCACAGTGGTGGGTGGTATATGGGGCTTTGGTGACAAAACAGATGGCACTGTGATAGCAAACTGGATGCAGTCTGAGTAGAGTGTTGAAGGCTATTTTGTAAATGACATCGCCGAAGTTGAGGATCGGTAGGATAGTCAGTTTTACGAGGGTATGTTTGGCAGCGTGAGTGAAGGAGGCTTTGTTTGTGAAATAGGATGCCGATTCTAGATTTAATTTTTGATTGGAGATGCTTAATACGAGTCTGGAAGGAGAGTTTACAGTCCAGCCTGACACCTACAGTTGAGGTCGGAAGATTACATATGTTAGAGTCATTAAAACTCGGTTTTCAACCACTCCACATACTTCTTGTTAACAAACGATAGTTTTGGCAAGTCGGTTAGGACATCTACTTTGTGCACGAGACAAGTAATTTTTCCAACAATTGTTCACAGACAGATTATTTCACTGTATCACAATTCCAGTGGGTCAGAAGTTTACATACACTAGGTTGACTGTGCCTTTAATCAGCTTGGAAATTTCCAGAAAATTATGTCATGGCTTTAGAAGCTTCTGATAGGATAATTGACATCATTCGAGTCAATTGGAGGTGTACCTGTGGATGTATTTCAAGGCCTACCTTCAAACTCAGTACCTCTTTGCTTGACATCATGGGAAAAATCAGAAGAAATCAGCCAATACCACTACAAGTCTGGTTCATCCTTGGGAGCAATTTCCAAACGCCTGAAGGTACCACGTTCATCTGTACAAACAATAGTACGCAAGTATAAACACCATGGGACCACGCAGCAGTCATACAGCTCAGGAAGGAGACGCGTTCTGTCTCATAGAGATGAACGTACTTTGCTGTGAAAAGTGCAAATCAATCCCAGAACAACAGCAAAGGACCCTGTGAAGATGCTGGAGGAAACGGGTACAAAAGTATCTATATCCACAGAAAAACGAGTCCTATATCGACATAACCTGAAAGGCCGCTCAGCAAGGAAGAAGCCCCTCCAAAACCGCCATAAAAAAGCCAGACTGCATTTTGCAACTGCACATGGGGACAAAGATCGTACTTTTTGGATAAATGCCCTCTGGTCTGATGAAACAAAAATATAACTGTTAGACCATAATGACCATCGTTATGTTTGGAGGGAAAAGGGGGAGGCTTGCAAGCCGAAAAATACCATCCCAACCGTGAAGCACGGCGGTGGCAACATCATGTTGGGGGGATGCTTTGCTGCACTTCACAAAATAGATGGCATCATGAGGAAAGGAGATTATTTGGATATATTGAAGCAACATCTCAAGACATCAGTCAGGAAGTTAAAGCTTGGTTGCAAATGGGTCTTCCAAATGGACAATGGCCCCAAGCATACTTCCAAAGTTGTGGCAAAAAGGCTTAAGGACAACAAAGTCAAGGTATTGGAGTGGCCATCACAAAGCCTTGACCTCAATCCTATAGAAGATTTATGGGCAGAACTGAAAAGGCGTGTGCGAGCAAGGAGGCCTACAAACCTGACTCAGTTACACCAGCTCGGTCAGGAGGAAATGGGCCAAAATTTACCCAACTTATTGTGGGAAGCTTGTGGAAGGCTACCTGACATGTTTGACCCAAGTTAAACAATTTAAAGGCAATGCTACCAAATACTAAACTTCTGACCCACTGGGAATGTGATGAAAGAAATAAAAGCTGAAATAAATCACTCTACTATTATTCTGACATTTCACATTCTTAAAATAAAGTGGTGATCCTAACGGACTTAAAACAGGGAATTTTTACTCAGATTAAATGTCAGGAATTGTGAAAAACTGATTTTAAAATGTATTTGGCTAAGGTGTATGTAAACTTCCGACTTCAACTGTACATGTTGTCATGCACCATTGACTCATTTCGTTATTAAAAGTGATCTTGTTTTGCTTGGTGGAGATACGGTACAGCTTTTGGGAAGTGCACGTGGGTAGCTCTTTTGTATAAGCCTGTGGGTACGAAGAAGAAGAAAAACAGAGAGAGAGAGATACCGACATGGGGAGAGATAACATGAAAACAAAGCAGCTAGAGAGAGAGCGAGTTAGAAAGAGAGAGAACATGTAAAACAGGCAGCGAGAGACCGAGAGATAGACAGAGAGCTGTTGAGAGAGAACATGAAAACCAGAGACCGAAAGAGAAAAACAAGAGAAAGACACGGACAGACGGAAACAGAGCACGCAGCAGTCCCCTGAGCGTTACACAAAGGAAGGAAGTGCAAGTGGCTGTGTGTGTGTGTTTGAGAAAGAGTGTGTAAGGGTCCCAGTTCCAAAAATATGCATATGAACAAAACATTAAAAAAATATATATTTTATTGTCACATACACAGGATAGGTGAAATGTTTTACAGGGTCAGCCATAGAAGTATGGAGCTCCTGGTGCAAATGAAGGTTAAGTGCCTTGCTCGTGGGCACATAGATAGATTTTTCACCTGATCGGCTTGAGTAAAAGCGACCTTTCGGATGCTGGTTCAACGCTCTCACCGCTAGGCTACCTGTAGCTCTAACAGTGGCTACCTGCCGCCCTAAGTCTCATCTAAATGCAGATGATTGGGATGCCCATCTGATGGACAACGTACACCTGCACTGAGAAGCCATGCAAACACACCAGAACTATGGTGACATTATCCTTTTAAACATGTTATGAAGTATGACCACACCACAGCCCGTTGTGACACCATCTCATCGTCCCTCTCAGCTTAGCACAGCCAGTCCTCCAGTGAGCGCAGGCCGTGTTATTGCGTGGCCAGAGAGCACTGTGCCTTGCCCTACGTGTTTACCTGGCCACTTCACCTGAGAGAGAGTGTCAAGGAGATAGAGGGGAGCTCAGGTGCATCAGGGGCCCCCTGGGGCCTCAAAACACTGCTGCTTAACCTTTCCACACAATTACCCAGCGCGTCGCTAACTCAGAGGCCTCTGCAGCACAGCAACGCCCAGTTAATGAGCTGGACTGGAAGGGGGGGGGGGAGAAAACAAAAGCAAGAAATATATATATTTTTTAAAGTAACTAATTAGGGACCCGCCTAATTACCTGTTATATTAGGCTCCACCTTCACACTATGCTCCTCCGCTTTGGACCTGTCCGTCACTCTCCTCAGCTCCACGAACCCAGCCTCTACCTGAGTGACAGCACCGCGTTGCTGTGTCCGGTTGGCTGGGGAGGGAGGGGTGTGAGTGTTGGGGTCGTGATTCCGGGAGCGGCAGCCCCCCTGTTTGTGCTGGATGAAGGCCAGGATGCGGGCGAGAGGGAAGGCCTGATCGCACTGCCCACAGGTCAGTAGGTCACGACTCTCCTCACGACCCCTGACCTGGGGAAGGGACCCCCACTCCTCTAATGGCGAAGGAGCGGCAGTGTCCGAGGGCTCAGGGGCATCTGAGAAATATGAGAGAGGGAGAGTTAGATAAAGAAGAGGGGGGGGGGTGAAAGTAATTAGGGCAGGGGAGTGTTACTGGAAAGGCGGCAAAGAATAGAGAGGAAGATGAACATTTAAGAAAATAGAAATGACTTAGAACGTGGATATTCTTTCCTTCACGTCATCCTGTAAGATCTTACAACAGGGAGACCATGGGTGGTCAGACACCATGTTGATTGGGCAACTGCTAATATGGCCTTCAGAGAGATTACCCCTCCCCTTTCTTAAAATGCTACTTTTGATGCTGAGCCACTCCACCAGAGCTACAGTGGGAGTCAGGCTATTCCAGTCAGCCGACACTGACCTGAACACTGAGTTTTTCAGTGAGAACGTGAGTGGCCATGACTTGAAGATGTTCAGATTCACTCGGGGCTTGAGGCCAAATGAATCATTATCACAAAAGAGAGTTATGAGTCTAACGTGAGATTACTGAAATTAAATGTATGCTTTAGATTTTAGCACCTCGCAGTGATGTAGTCTAGGTTTCAGATTCAACTCCAATTTCAGTCTCACTCATCAGAGCCATAAACGTAGGCTACAAAATAAAAATGTCCATGACTCATTTATGACCCATGTAAACTCAGCCAACAGCAGAGATGGTTAATGACTGTTGGTCAGGTTTGGAGTTGTTCCAGACAGAGTTGTTTGACTGGTCCTCAAAACTCAATAAAAAAAAAGAGTGCAGGGAGGGAGTCAATACAGTCATGGGGCGGCATGGTAGCTTAGTGGTTAGTGTTGGACTAGTAACCGAAAGGTTTCATGTTCAAATCCCGAGCTGACAAGGTACAGATCTGTCGTTATGCCCCTGAACAGGCAGTTAACCCACTGTTCCTAGGCCATCATTGAAAATAAGATTTTGTTCTTAACTGACTTGCCTAGTTAAATAAAGGTAAATGTACACATACACACACCTTAACGCTTTGAAGGGCTTCACTTGCCCGGACATGGCCGAGTACAGGACAGGTACAGACAGTAGATTCGGGCTGAGGAGCTCACCAGTGGTTACTCAAAAATGTCACCTTTCCTGTTTCAGTGCAGACAAGCTAGGCGCGGTGCACGCACATATGAATAGTCAAGGCTTGTGGTCAAACTAGACACGCTCTACAGGCCTTCGTTAGGGAACAGAGAAAGATGCATGTTCTTTTCAGAGCACTTCAGTGTTTTAGTCAAACGCATGCCCACAGTCCCCTGGAGAAGAAAAACGATCTCCTCATAGAACCCCGTATCATTTTGACATATTATGTCATATTATTATATCATTATGATGGCCTACATCATCAGTCAAGTGTATGGGGGTATCCAGGATTTAGTTTTTTGAAAAAACGGAGATAAGTGAAAAAGGAGGTCAGTGGGGTTGTTGTGAGGGCAGACAATATCCATCTCCTCTCTCGCCTTGTCATACAAGTACGGTGTCTTGAACACGCGGTCTGCCCCACAAGGAAGCGTTGGCGTGGGCAAAATAGGAGATAATTCAAACAGTCTCCACAGACAAGACATAAAGAAAACCCAGGGGAAAAGAGAGTGGACCAGCAAGGAAGTATAACGCCGTGTCCCCTTTCTAGAACACAGCAAAAATGTTTATTACATATGCTTAGAGAGACCTTTGTGTAGCCTATGAACATATTTCCTTTATTTTAACTGTATTTGTTTCAAAACTGAGTGTGGCCTTATATATCAGCTTTTTTTTTAAATATAATTTTTTTGGATCAACTTTTATCAATGATTCAACTTCAATGTCAAGGTGCGCATACCAACATAGCCTGACTGATACAACCCCCCACCCACCAAAAAAAAAGAAGGTTAACATAAATACGTCGTATATGAAATACATACAATGCATATAGGCTACCTCTTATTAGGGAACTATGGACATGGCCTCTCAGCTTACCTTGAACTGCACTCAGGTGTTGCGGTCGGCTGCCTTGTTTGCGTCTGGACATTCTGCTTAATCGCACCAGTCAACGTTCTGCCGGTGCATCCACACTCCGAATCGGAATCGAATTTAAAAAAAGTATCAAGTTGATAAGAATAGCCTTGATCAAATGACTGTGTAGCTCTATGGCACCGACGGGACGTCGTAGTGACTAATTGTGCACCAGCCAGTGTTCAAGTTCAGGCTACCAGCCCCACAGCGGAGGAAAGGAGGGGCAGGGGCATAGGCGCCGCCCGCCACTATAGTACACCGACCCGAACCCGCCCTCTATACAATGTCACAGACAGTTTGTTTTACAATCCTTTTAGGGACCAAACAATTGATTGCCATTCAAAAATTACATTTCCCTAACTCCTAAACATAACCTTAACTCCTATCCCTAAAATACACTTCCTTGTGGGGGACCAGAAAAATGCATCCACCTGTCCTAATGTTCATTGTTTTACTATCTTTGTGAGGACTTCTGTTGCCCACGAGGATAGTAAACACCAAAAACACAATACACACACACATACACACGCACGCACACACACACACACACACAGTCCTCCTGCAGTGGTGTTATCATAATCTAGGCTGGTTTGGCTTCTATAAACAATCAATATTAGTGGCCTGTTTTATTTCAGGAACTACTTTATGCGAGGATATGGAAATGCGCTTTGCAGAATACATGGGATGGTGGGGAGGCAACAATAGGATTTTACAGCTGCACAGCCACTTCCTCCTTGCACCCCTAGCCTCTATGCAGCCTACTGGTTATAGCTACTTGCTGAGGATGTGGGTGAGGCGGAAGTGGCTTTATCAAGGCAGCTGAAGACAGGTGTTTTGCTGTCCGGCTAGTTTCGAAACCAAAGTAAACGGTCTGTTTAGTTTCTCCTTTCGTTACTCACCAGACGGGACATAAAATACAGTGGCGGGGAAAACCCATAGGCCTGACCGTAACCTTTTACAAAGATAAACTAAGTAGCCTAGGCTCTAGCCTATCTTGTTTGGAAAATGATTCAGACAGGTTAGGAAACAATATAGCTAAGAAGTATTGTGTTAAACATTGTAAATGAATAGCTACAACAACGTAACCAGCACGTTTGACAATGTAACACATGCGGACAAAATGTGTTTTAAACGTAAGTGTTTTGACGAAACTAGCTATTTGGCGCCACCTGGTGGCCAAAAGTAGTCATTCAAATGGAATGTTTAAAGAACTTCACCTTAGAAGTAGGGTAATACTTATAAATGCCGACATAAGATGTCAAGCATTCACTCATCACTTAGTGAATTGATCTTACCAGTATGCTAAAGCACAAGTTTCAAAAAATGCATTATACACTGTATAATTGTAAATGCTAAACAGTACTGAATCTTACATACAATAACCAAACTACTGGCTTGGTAACTGACTTTAATATAACCAAGCCCAAACAACTTTAATCAAGTGTTGGACAAGACACTTTGCTTCTTGTCTCAACAAAGCCTCAATAGTGAAGTTATGCCTTGGGCACCTTTATAATGCATGTATGAGAGATAACGTTCCAAGTAAAGACACACCAAACCAATAGACCTACTACATCAGATACTTCTGTGCGTTTTATTTGGACTTCCCAGTTTGACATCTTATCATAGTTGGACTAAAACAAACAAAAAAGACTTCATCTGTTACCTCAGAAGAGTACAATCATGTCTCAATTCACAGGGTGAGCAATTGGTGGGGGGGGGGGTGCATGGCATACAAATTATTTTTCATACTCACACACAGGGCTATTACAACCCCTCAGGATTTCATTAATGTTCACTCATTTGAAATCAAAGAAAATTATGTACACAGATGAAGGTCAAATTTCAATCCGATTCTTTTACATCCTATTCCTGTGATAAGACAGTGATGCCAACACCCCCTTCTCAGAGAGAGATGGAAGGGACGGGGGAAAGAGCGCGCAGAGATAGAGGAGAAAAAGCAACTTAAGGCCATCGTATAAAGGAGAGAATATGTATGTAGAATTACTGAGATACTGAAATGTGTCCAGATGTGACAAGCTGCCAGCAATAACATACAAAATCCGTCACTCATAGCAACCTCCGGCCTCCAATTCAGTTCCTCCATTTTCCTCTCTCCATCTCCACCTCTCTCATTCAGTCTCTCTCTACCACTCTTCCATTCAGGACATTGTCCCCCACTCCTCTCATCTCTTCACTGGAAGAGTAAGGCAGAGGAGAGGGTGAGGAGAGGTGTGGGGGTTGGTGAGTCCCAACGGTATGTTTAGTATCGGTAATATGGACTCCTCGACCGGGAACGGGACCTCCTGGAAACCCGAGAAAAGAGTGAGTGAGTCTCAGGTGACACCGTGCTTTTTAAAAATTTAACTAAAACTTCCATATTTCTGACGAGCACACATGGTCTAAGTGCAGCACTGCTGTAGAGTATTGAGACTGATAGTGTTAAGCCTCATCTGTTTCTGATGTACTGAGACTCCGAGTTCAGTTTGTCCCCACTCCCCAATACCACAGCCGGCCTGGCAGGCCACACACTCCCCAGGGAGGACTAGGGACGAGGGGGCCTAACATTAGCACTGACAGCCTTCTGTGAGAGTATGCATGTTTTTGATTGGGAGAAAAGAGTTTGAATGTGGGTGCGTGTGAGGGAGAGAGAACACATTTGAATAGGAGTGTGTGAAAGGGAGAGAGAAGAGGAGAGAGAGAGAAAGGAACAAAGAGAGTATGTCTGTCCTGTGAGTCACAGATAGAACACTGGAGATCATGAGCGTTACAGAAAGGGAAAATATATTCATATGCTCAACATTGTGTTAAATCACTCTAAACTGTATATGGACTTCAGTGATCTTACACTTCTCCATCGCAGGGAGGGAAAGAGTTGTGACAGAACGCTAAGGGACAGAACGATGTGCTACTGAGATAAAAGTGCGTGAGAGGCAACATCCTTCCTCAAAAGGAGAGACTCTTGTGGTTTTTCACATACCTTCTGGATGAGCTGTGATCGCGACCTGAGGGACAGACAAGAGGACAGACACCGGTGAAGGAATGACCACCAACAACAGCCCGCCAGAAAGTTCAATAACAACACTGTCACAATTAGTACTGAGCCACTGTGCCATAGTGAAAAACATTTTTTTGGGGGCGTATTTTCTTACCTTTTAACTCTGCACTGTTGGGAAATGGCTCGTAAGTGAGCATTTCACAGTAAGGTCTACTGTTGGCCTGTTGTATTCGGAGCATGTGACAAATCAAATTTGATTTGACTTGACAACTAGTACTGAGCCACTATCACAGGCTTATGGGCTGCGTCCCGATTCGAAACCCTTTTCCCCAAAGTGTGCTATTGAACACTTCCCGTCATGGATTTAACAATGATATAACAGTAAGGGGTGACTCACTGAACTCACCATATTTAGATGGGGAGGGCGAGTGGCTTTGTCGTCCGTACTGTCTCTCCCACTCGTCCCTCTCTTTCTCCCGACGCTCACGCTCCCTGGAACACACACACCACCGTTTAACCAGAGTCATACGGCATCACACACACACACACACACACACACACACAGTCTTACTTCATGCGGATCTTGCGTGCCATGGCTCTGAGCTCTCCCTCGCGCTCCTGTAAAGTCAACAGCCATGAGGGCCAATGGCAGACGACAACATATATATCAAAGGACTGTCTTAGGGGTAAACTGTCTGTTTCAAGAAACTTCACACATTATGCTATAATTGGGAGGGGGGGGGGCTGGCTAGCAGTTCACAAACACAATTCCACACGCACCGCTCGCTTATTTTCCTGCTGAGTGACTTTCGCCTGGGCTGCTTTCTTATCCGCCTTGGCTGAGGGAGAAACAGAAGAGCAGAGGAAGGATGAATATGTACATACAAACACAGCATCAAGGAGTTGTAACTGACCAAACAGAGTCCAGTCTTGTCTACTCACACTGCCTGTTGAGGGCCTTCTGCATGCGTATCTTCAGCTTCTCCTGCGGGGTCATCTTGGGCTGTAAGAGACAGGCGCGCATCAGCACACACACTCGCAGGGCAGGAGCGCAGGGTGTGTGTGTGTGTGTGTGTGTGGAATTAAGGGGACACGGTTGGTCAGGTGGGGGTATAGAGTCGTAAATAACGTGAGCCGTTTGTCATCTCCTGTCCTGTTTTCTGCTGGACTGGTAGATCTGGCTACGTGCGGCGAGGAGGCCCGAACTCCATGGCCCGCAGCTGTTGTACCCAGTAGCAGGACAGGATCACATTACATGGAACTGGAGTCTTAAGTATTACATGCCTTATGCATTTCCATGTATATAACACGTGAATGTTGCGAGGACAGCTAAGGTTAAGAGAGTTGAGAAAAAAAAAGAAGAACAGAACAGTCTGGCAAATGTTGGCCACAAGTAGCACCAGCAGCCCTCCCCTCCCCTGAACATTCCCTGCTTACACTCCCTGGCCAGGTAGGAATTCAGCTCGTGGATAGACAAGCACACATTACAGGCCAAAATGCCTACAGAATTAATTTACCCTTCCCTCTAACGCTCGCTTTCGATTCAGCAACCCGGATGTATTCCTTTCCCTGTGAATCCCCTGTACTGGAGCGGTTAATATCAAAGACTAGTGTCGTGTCTCTAAAGGGAACGCAGCAGGTAACAGTGTGTGCTGTTAAGCCCTGGGTGGAGAGGCGTGGTGGTGTATTTCTCCTGCCTGCCCAGACAAGCCCAGCCCCCCCCCCCCTCACTGCTCTGCTGTCCACGTCAGCTGCGTGCACCTGAGAGCTCCGACCTCACTACATAGCAGGGGTGTGCTTAACAGCCTTAAATGACCTCCTCTCCTGAGTCGCCTTCACTTAGGCTGATCTGAAACATAGGCGATTTTAAATAAATATAGAGTATGCCTACCAGTACGTTGCCTTCACTTATCTAGTTCTTTTACCGTCAGCGCAGATGAAAGAATGGAGACGAGGAGAGGAAGCCACTTAAGACTATTGGAACGCACCCAGACTCTAGACTACTCTCTCCCCCCTTTACTCTTATATGGCTTCCTTTACCACTACTTTGCTTTGATTTACCCAGTCCTTTCAGATCAGTGGTGATGGAAGAGAGGAGACAAGGAAAGGAGACAAGGAAAAGAAGCCATTTAAGAGCCTGTGACAATGACATATCAGTGCTTTCCCCTCAGTCTTAGGGCACTAGCTTTACAACGGGTTGTCGACCTGTAGAGTGAAACGTCTCATTGAGATTTAGGGGGAGCACACCTCTGCTCACTCACACTCACTCTCTCTCTCTCTCTCTCTCTCTCTCTCTCTCTCTCTGGTCTGACCGCAACACCCTCCATAGCGCAGTAAGAGCCGCAGAATACAGCAACATCCATAAAACAGACAGATACATAAGTGACAGAAAGGGTGCTGGGAACACAAGTCCATTCAGGGATAAGGAGGGGAAAGAAGTGTCAGATAAAGTCTCTGTCATACTCCACTCTGCGATGTAGGTTCTGCCCTTTCGAGGTAGGCTAACACTGCAACCACACTCTAAACTGAGTAGAGAAGGGTTTAACTCTACACTGCATTCAGGGGGAGTTAAGGTCACCAGTTACAATGGAAGCTCCACAGAGAGGGGCAGTCAAAAGACATTTCATATGATTTCCATTCTCTGTGTGCACAGTGGCATTCGGGAGGGGGGGGGGATCCCCAGCCTGATGGACAACCAGCTCAGCCTGTCAGGGGTGAGGGAGGCGTAGACTTTAGCAACAAACCCAGCTAGATCAAATTCTTACTGACTTTGGCAGCTCCTGTCTCTTTACCACCCGGAGTATCAGGCCTGGAGGGAGAGAAAGAAAGAGAGAGGAGAGGGAGAGACAGAGAGAGAAAGGGGGAAAAAGAGAGAGGGAGGGAGAAAAGTAGGGCTGAAAATGTCACCATTTCTCATCAGAGAGCTCCTACTGTAGGACAGACTAGGGAAAATATTAGCTACCTATTTGCTGTTTGTTTTAAACTGCACATGAGGGTGGAGGCTGTGTGTGTATGTACATATTTATGAGTCTGTGTGTGTATGTACATATTTGTGAGTCTGTGTGTGTGTTTTAAAGGTCTTCACGGATCTACCTGTACCCGATTACCAGAGACCCAATCCAGGACATGAGCGGGTCCGGATCCAGAATACTAAATATCACGGGTCTGGGTCGGATCTGATTGTCACTGGTATCAGGTATGTGTAATTTTAACGGACTTGTCTGGAAGGACCCGTACAGATCTGAACGCAACTGCTGCAGTAGAGAGAGAAGTTGTAGAATTTATGTTGCTGCGCTTGCTTTTCACGAGAGTGGCACCTACAGCTTGTTGTTGGCCAATCATAAGACATCAAAGCTGCAATAGGCTACAGTCATATAGCCTTCGTGTGGGGCAAAAGTGAGGCGATATCTAATCAATGAAAGATGGAATTAAAACGATGGAATTAAAAGTTAAAAGGAGACGGGTCGGCTACAACGACCAAGAGCCAACAGGTAGGCTTCTACTTAATAATCTGAATGGAGTTTGCTGCTATTTGTAACTGTGCAGGACGAGAAAGCGCATGCGGCCTCAATTAGTCTAGGAAGCTAGCTAGCTTAACTAGCGTATCCCTGTTTGATGTAGTCAAGACAGGTACGACGTAAAGGAAGCATTGCACTGTATGCTTTGTTTGTTTCATGTGACAAATAACATTTGATTTGTAATCATATTGAATGATGACTAATCTAGCTATGGCAGAGTACCTAATGATAAACTGTAGACCACACTATCTACCAAGAGAGTTCTCATCTATATTATTCATAGCCGTCTATTTACCACCACAGACAGATGCTGGCACTAAGACCGCACTCAATGAACTGTATAAGGCCACAAGTAAACAAGAAAATGCTCATCCAGAAGCGGCGCTCCTAGTGGCCGGACACTTTAATGCAGGCCAACAAATCAGTTTTACCTCATTTTTACTAGCATGTCACATGTGCAACCAGAGTAGAATTTTTTTAAATAAAATAAAACTCTGTACCACCTTTACTCCACACACAGACGCACACAAAGCAAAAACTAAAGCAGGAAGTACCAGTGACTCGCTCAATACGGAAGTGGTCAGAGGACGCGGATGCCACAGGACTGTTGTGCTAGCACGGACTGGAGTATGTTCTGGGATTCATCCAATGGCATTGAGGAATAAACCACCTCAGTCATCGGCTTCATCAATAAGTGCATCGACGATGTCGTCCCCAAAGTGACCGTACGTACATATCCCAACCAGAAGCAATGGATTACAGGCAACATCCGCATCGAGCTAAAGGCTAGAGCTGCCGCTTTCAAGGCACGGGGCACTAATCCGGACTCCTGTAAGAAATCCCACTATGCCTTCAGACAAACCATCAAACAAGCAAAAAGATTCAATACAGGATTAAGATTGAATCCTACTACCGGCTCCGACGCTCGTTGGATGTGGCAGGGCTTGAAAACTTATGGACTACAAAGGGAAACCCATACGCGAGCTGCCCAGTGACGCAAGGCGACCAGACAAGCTAAATGCCTTTTACGCTCCCTACGATGCAAACAACACTGAAGCATGCACGAGTACCAGCTGTTCTGGATGACTGTGACAACACTCTCGGTATCCGATGTGAACAAAACCTTTAAACAGGCAAACATTCACAAAGCCGCGGGGCCAGATGGATTACCAGGACGTGTACTCAAAGCATGCGCGGACCAACTGGCAAGTGTCTTCACTGACATTTTCAACCTCTTCCTGACTGAGTCTGTAATACCTACATGTTTCAAGCAGACCATCAGTCCCTGTGCCCAAGGAAGTGAAGGTAACCTGCCGAAATGATTACCACCCCGTAGCACTCAAGACGGTGGCTATGAAGTGCATTGAAAGGCTGGTCATGGCTCACATCAACCTCCCGGGTACCCTAGACCCAGTCCAATTCACATACCGCCCCAACAGATCCACATATGAAGCAATCTCAATCGCACTCCACACTGCCCTTTCCCACCTGGACAAAAGGAACACCTATATGAGAATGCTGTTCATTGACCCCTTCTAGAGCGGCACCCCTCTCTTGCATTATTAGCTCCGGCTAATAAAGTAGTTTAAATATGTACTTTTCTGCTGCTTCCCTCACTCGGATCCGACCAGGTCTATATGGAATGGGTCTCGGGTCTGTTCGAACGGGTCTTTCTATTTGAAATTGTATTTCTGCATATCGGGTCCGGGTGGGAAAGCCGCAGGTCTATTTCGGAATGAGTTCAACTTTTTGAACCCGTGAAAGACCTCTAGTGTGTTGAAGCGTGCGTGTCTGAGCGTACAGGTGTCAGTGGACTCACTTTCTCAGCTTGTCACAGAGAGCAGTGGCAGAGGGCGGGCCTCCTCTGTGTGAGGGGGAGGGGGAGCAGCTGGGCTGGGGGGACTGGGAGGGGCTAGGGCTGCTGCTGACCCCCCTCCGATGCCCTCCTGAAGTCCGCCTACCCCCCCCGGGCCTGGCACGGTCCCCCTGCCGAGAGTTAGAGCTGGACCTGGAAGGAGAACAGAAGGATGTGATCAGCACAACATCGAACAGCCCACCAGTTTATTTTAGTGTACAAAAAAAGAGACATTGAGTTCATGATTTACTGAGTTTAGAAAAGTCTTATGGTTGTCTGGGCTGCCTTACCGTGTGCGCCTGCGTGCTGTGAAGCGACGACCCACGTCCCTGTCTCTGTCCCGTTCTCGCTCCCTGTCCCGGTCATTGGAGCGTGACTGTGTCCGGTCGTATCTCCTCCGTGACCCCCCTCCTCCGTTGGCTCCTCTGCCCCGGGACCGCGAGTCGGAGCGCCGCCTCGACCGGGAATGTCGTCCATCCCTCCCTCCTCCGTGGCGTCTGTCGCGGCGTGAGTGAGAGGAGGAACGAGAGGAGGAGCGATGAGTGGAAGAGTGGGAGGAAGAGGAGGAAGGGCTGGAGGAAGAGCGGCGTCTGCTGAACAGAGAGACACACAGATGTGTTTAGCGACGACCCATGGGCTGCTCTAATCCTGTCTGCTTTGACTCAGTTTATATTTCTGTTTTGATCTACTTCATTTCTTGTTAGGCCGCTAGTAATACTACAGTACCGTACATCGTTTTTGGTCATATCATCATCATCATGTAACCACACACAGGTAGAGCTCAGGACTTTCTGCTACTTTGTGAACCATACCGAACAGACAGATGGCGTACATGCCATATACATGTTCCCTTACCTCATGGTACTAAGGTGTATAGGGCAGCTTTAAATGTTAAGAGCTACAGTACCAGTTAAAGGTTGGACTGGTGCCAGTTAAAGTACCAGTTAAAGACTTTTTCTTTATTTGTACTATTTTCTAAATTGTAGAATAATAGTGAAGACATCAACGTTATGAACACATGGAATCATGTGGTAAAAAAAAAAGTTTTTGTTTTTGGTTAAGTGTTCAACAAATCAAAATATATTTTATATTTGAGACTCTTCAAAGTAGCCACCCTTTGCCTTGATGACCGCGTTGCCCACTTTTGACAATCTCAACCAGCTACATGAGGAATGCTTTTCCAAATGTCTTGGACTTCCACACATATGGGTTGAGGTCAGGTGATTATGGAGGCCAGGTCATCTGATGCAGCACTCCATCACTTTCCTTCTTGGTCAAATAGCCCTTACAGAGCCTGGAGGTGTGTTTTGGGTCATTGTCCTGTTGAAAAACAAATGATAGTCCTGCTAAGCGCAAACCAGATGGGATGGAGTATCACTGCAGAATGCTGTGATCGCCATCCTGGTTAAGTGTGGCTTGAATTCTAAATATATCACAGACAGTATCACCAGCAAAGCACCCATCACACCTCCTCCATGCTTCACGGTGGGAACCACACATGCAGAGATCATCCGTTTACCTACTCTGCATCTCACAAAGACACCGCGGTTAAAACCAAAAACCTCAAATTTAGACTCATCAGACCGAAAGGACACATTTCCACCGGTCTAATGTCCATTGCTCGTGTTTCTTGGACCAAGCAAGTGTCTTCTTATTGGTGTCCTTTAGTAGTGGTTTCTTTGCAGCAATTCGACCATGGAGGCCTGATTCACGCAGTCTCCTCTGAACAGTTGATGTTGACATGTCTGTTACTTGAACGCTTTGAAGCATTTATTTGGTCTGCAATTTCTGAGGCTGGTAACTCCAATGAACTTATCCTCTGCAGCAGAGGTGACTCTGGGCCTTCCTTTCCTGTGGCGGTCCTCATGAGAGTCAGTTTCATCATAACGCTTGATGGTTTTTGCGACTGCACCTGGAGAAACTTTCAAAGTTCTTGAAATGTTCCGCATCGACTTACCTTCATGACTTAAAGTAATGGACTGTCGTTTCTCTTTGCTTATTTGAGCTGTTCTTGCCATAATATGGACTTGACTTTTTACCAAATAGGGCCATCTTCTGTGTGCAAATCTCTCATCAAAGCAAAGGGCGGCTACTTTGAAGAATAGAAAATATATTTTGATTTATTTAACACTTTTTTGGTTACTACATGATTCAATGCGTGTTATTTCATAGTTTTGATGTCTTCACTATCATTCTGCAACGTAGAAGGGAAAAAATATGTAATGATTAGGTGTGTCCAAACTTTTGACTGGTACTGTATGTGATCTCATTGATTTACCATAACACAGAATAACATGCAGAATTTGCTGTTTGGGACGCACAAACTAACACGCATCTCTAAAATGTCACACTACTTGAATTGTAAGCTATTCAAGTCAAACAAACTAACCTAAATCTGAGCTCCACTTCACCTACCAAATCTCTATAGCCCAAATCTCTACAGCTGTAGTCACTGAACAGCAACATGACTGACAGGAGTAAACAACCAATGGAAAGCAGAAGGGGAAAGCTACCGACCGGGAGCCCCTGCTATGACCTGCGGGGTGTTGCAGCAAGTTGGCGGGAGTGTGGCCGGAGTGGACAGGGGGTGGAGCTTGGGTTGCCGCGGCAGCCTCCTCGTCACTGCCTCCAAAGCTGGTGATGAATGTGATCTTCTCTGGGCCTGGGGAACGGGAGCGGGACCGTGACTCCGAACTGGACTCCGACTGGGGCCTGAGGGGGAGAGGAAGGAGGTCAAATCAAATAGGGGTGCTTATATTTGTCCTGCTTCACACATGTACAATCATGTAAACTGTACAAGTGTGTGGTGTAAAATGGAAATGTATTTTTTTGCATATCCCACTCCCCCTGAGACACCTTCAGAGATTGGGGTCAAGGCCAGGGATCAGCCATTATTGGCAGCGACCCTGGAGCAATTAAGGGTAAAGGAAAATTTGTTTTGTTTAATTAGTCCACTGGTGTGACAGCAATCAAGTATATAGAACTTTAAAAAATACAGAAAGTTTCGTAGTATGATGCACTTCGCATCAAGGGCAGATTTCTACCAAGTCGGCTCAGGTATTCGAACTAGCTCTAACCGCTAAGCGACCTGTCACGCTGCCAGAGGGGAGAATCATCCGTGCCATCTCTACTGATTAAAAGTTTACCTCAACCTCACGAGCAAGCAGTTCATCATGAGTTGTTAGCACTGATCAAAAGGATGACTGTGCCATTACTTTCCTTGTCAAAATATAGTATTCGATGGATGTTTAAAAAGTGAAAAACTTAGAAAGTAAAATGGTTGGCCTCCCACTCACCGTTTGTAGGGATCGTAGGTTGGGCTGTCTCTCCTGGCATAGCTGGAGATCATAAACAGAGAAAGGGTTTAAAGAGGTGTGACAGTGTGTCTCGCACCATGTGTGTGCTACACATTGGTAGTGGATGAGGTGAGTTACCTCGTATGGTGTATACATTTGTATTTTTTCTAAAATCAGGGTTGGGGGTCAATTCCATTTCATTCTAGTAAATTCACAAAGCAAACCAATTTTCATATTTTTTTATTTAACTAGGCAAGTCATTTAAGAACAAATTCTTATTTACAATGACGGCCTACCCCAGCCCTAACCCGGACGACGCTGGACCCCAAACCCTGGTATCAACTGCTGTTTACCTGGGTGGGCTGATCTGTCTGCCCTTCAGTCTCTTCTCTCTGAACTCCCTCCTCTGTCTGCGAGAGCGACGGCCCTGAGGGTCACACACAAACACCCTCAGTGACATGATCAGGGGAAAGCATAGGCCTACCAACAATCATTGGCACGACAGCAACACACCAGACACACACACACGGATTCTTTCTTACCGAGTACATGGCCTTCTCTGCCTCCAGAGCCTTGGCGTGTTTAATGGCTTCCACCTCATCCTTGTCTTTCCTCAGCATCCTGTCAAACAGTCGGCCAGTTAACATACAGTGTGTTTAACAGCAAACCTTTGACTGTTTTACCTTTGCTAAAAAGACGCAGTGAAAGCAACTGGTCATTTAATAGAAACATTGCATTATCGCTGGAGTCAATGGAAATGGCTATGTCAAGACATACAATTTTTTGCAAAACACAATGGAAGCAGGCAGACTGACCTGACAAAATCTCCCTCTGCCATTCCATATGGGTTGGCCATCTTGTTCAGATCCAACTCCTGCTCCGTGTTGAGCTCGTCAACGTCCACCTCCACGTCTGAAAACACACACACACACGACAGAGGTATGAGAAAATAATACATAATCACATTCCACATACATTACCATTTACTGGGCTTTTAAAATTGTATTTCACCTTTATTTAACCAGGTAAGCTAGTTGAGAACAAGTTCTCATTTACAACTGCGACCTGGCAACACTGGCTTGTTCATCATTGCAGTCAACATGCTGCATTATGGGTAAATTGTGACTGAACTACAAATAATAATTTATTACATTTTTTGATGCAAGGCCATTTGTAGATCAGTCCGTCGGCAGCAGGCTGCAAAGTCGAATAAGCCCCATGTCCACCCAACCCGACAACTCATACTTGCTCGAGTGAGAAGGTATTGGGACTCACCAATGTCTGGGATGCCCTCGTCCTCCTCCGATTCGCTGTTCTCAGAGTCATCCTCCTCCCCTTTCTCTTCTTCATCCCCAGGCTCCGTAACAGTGCTGTCCTCGTACGTGTAGCCAATGGTAGCCTTCTCTTTAGCAAGCCTAAACAAAAGGGAGGGGGGCTTATTAATAATCACCACAAACAATCTGTAAACTAGTGCATACTTCTAGAAACCATATAGAATGCGAAAAGATGGGATAGGACTAACTTTTTCTTCTCATCCTCATTTGGCCTCTGCAAGCCACCATAGAGCTCGTCCATTTGGATCTGGTACAAACACTGCTCCTCAGAGACTGCAGAGGGACAGCGGGAGGTTAGGGAACACAGAAAAACAACATACCCACTGGGACGGAGGCACAAGAGACATGGCATTACTAACACCGGCGGATACTCACTGCTGGCAAAGTCGTTCTGCACTAGGCCCCTGTAACGCTCATAGTTGCACTTCCTCTCCTCCGACTCCTGTTCTGGGGTGCTGCAACCCAAACGCAACACTTCAATATGTTTTGCGAAAAACAGTGGTCCCACAAAACACATTTGACCTTTCATATCACATTTCATCAAACCACAACAAATCAACCTGTGTGTGTATTAATACATATCAGTGAACACGCCATACTAGCGGCGTAATAAGGTAGGAAGTCTGAAGGAGAGAGCTCAGTCACACTTACGCTGTGTTGAGGAGCGGAGGGGTGTAGGTGAGTATGAAGTCCAGGTGTGCCCTCACGTCAAACCTGTCAATCATGTTGTTGGCGTCTCCCTGCCAGGGCATCCTGCAGCAACAGAGATCATAACACACTGATTAGTGTTCTCAGGTGGTGCGACGGTGTGCAGAAAGTACGTTTGTGTGTTATGTCATGCGTTTGCGTATGTAAAAGCAAGACATGGAGGTGCGTGTGCATATGCATGTCATGTGTTGTTGTATGCGTGTTTCTCTTCTCACATGTTGATGGGGCTTTCTGCGGCGAGCGCCACGGCCGAGTCCAGATGGATCTTATAGGCCCGGCCGTGAACCTGAAGGAACTGAGCCGGGTCCTTTTTCTGTAGAGGAGAGGAAAGGGTGAAAGGGAGAACACCAGAGCATGGGGAATCTTCATTCAGTAATCACCAACCCTGGTCCTGGAGAGCTACAGGGCGCAAAAGGCTTTCGTTCCAGCCCAGCACTAAAACACCAGATGACATAAAGTTGTGCAGATCTTGATGATTAGTGGAACGGACTATGCACAAGAAAAGCAAAGCAGCGCGCTGGGGCGACTTACGATCTTCTCGTAGTACTCTCGCCGGCGCTCGCCGCGGCGTTTGTAGTCCACCATCATGCCGCGCAGCTTGCGCTCATGTTTGCGGGCCTCCTGCCACATGACGGCTCCGCTGGGTGTGGGGGCGCGGCGGGGCACGGTGGCTGTGAGGAGACCGGACAGAACCAACACCATATTACACTGAACTAAAATATAAAAATGCAACATCCAACAATAAAGACTTAACTAACAATACCGGCGTTACGGTTCATATAAGGAAACCAGTCCATTGAAATAAATTCATTATGCCCTAATCTATGAATTTCACATGACTGGGAATACAGATATGCATCTGTTCGTCACAGATACCTTTAAAAAAAAAGTTAAAGGTAGGGGCGTGGATCAGAAAACAAGTCAGTATCTGGTGTGACCATCTGCCTCATGCAGCGTGACACATCGCCTTCGCATAGTTGATCAGGATGTTGATTGTGGCCTGTGGAATGTTGTCCCACTCCTCTTCATTGGCTGTGCGAAGTTGTTGGATATTGTCAGGAACTGGAACATGCTGTCGTACTGTCGATACAGAGCATCCAAGCGTGCTCAATGGGTGACATGTCATGAGTATGCAGGCCATGGAAGAACTGGGACATTTTCAGCTTCCAGGAATTGTGTACAGATCCTTGCGACATGGGGCCGTGCATTATCTTGCTGAAACACGAGGTAGATGAATGGTACGACAATGGGCCTCAGGATCTTGTCACGGTATCTGTGGATTCAAATTCACATTGATAAAATACAATTGTGTTCGTTGTCCGTAGCTTATGCCTGCCTATACCATAACCCCACCATGGGACCAGTGTTCACAAAGTTGACATCAAACCGCTTGCCACGCAACACCACACGCTGTCTGCCATCTGCCCGGTAAAGTTGAAACCGGGATTCATCCGTGAAGAGCGTGCCAGTGACCACTGAAGGTGAGCATTTGCCCACTGAAGTCAGTTACGACACCAAACTGCAGTCAGGTCAAGACCCTGGTGAGGACTACGAGAACACAGATGAGCGTCGCTGAGATGATCTCTGACAGTTTGTGCAGAAGTGATTTGGTTGTGCAAACCTACAGTTTTATCAGTTGTCAGGGTGGCTGGTCTCAGGCAATCCTGCAGGTGAAGAACCTGGATGTGGAACTCCTGGGCTGGTGTGGTTACACGTGGTCTGCGGTTGTGAGGCTGATTGGACATGCTTCCAAATTCTCTAAAACAATGTTGGGGGCGGCTTATGGTAGAGAAATTAACATTCAATTCAGTGACCTGGCAGGGTAGGAAACACATCCGTCCCGCTGACACAGAACACGGGGGCCCATCAGGGGTGCGTGCTTGGTCCCCTCCTGTACTCCCTGTTCACCCATGACTGCATGGCCGTGCACAACTCCAACACAATCATTAAGTTTGATCACTGATGACGATAATGAGCTTATAGGGAGGTCAGTGACTTGGCAGTGTGGTGCCAGGACAACAACTTTTCCCTCAACATAAGCAAGACAAAGGAGCTGATCATGTACTACAGGAAATGGAGGACCGAGCAAGTCTCCATCCACATCGACAGGGCTGTAGTGGAGTGGGTCGGGAGCTCCTCGGTGTCCACATCACTAAGAAATTAACATTCCACTTGAAAAAAGGTCAAGAAAGAGGATTTACACCCACCAGCTCCTATTTTTCTGAAATCGTTTCTATAGTTAGAAACATAAGATTAGCATTCCTGAAACATTCTTTTGTTGAAATATATTTTGATCTGAGAAATTAAGCAAATTGATAGCACTCAAAATGGATCTTTTAATTTATAGGATTCATATAATCTTCAATAAATATAGTACACAGCATCTGATTTGGACTATAATTCTTCCTAACAATGTGTAAGACATGAGGAATCTAATAAATTGTCAACAGCCAGCCACAGACCACCCACACCAATCCCACCCCAACAACCAGTATACAGTATCAATTCTGCTATGTCTGACTAGTCAAATTTTATTGGTCACATACACATGGTTAGCAGATGTTATTGCGAGTGTAGCAAAGTGCTTATGCTTTTAGATCCGACAGTGCAGCAGTATCTAATAGGTAATATCTAACAATTCTACAACAAAACCTAATACACACAATCTAGTAAAGGAATACGATGAGAATATAAGTAAGTATAAGAATAAGTACAAAATATTTGGATGAGCAGTGACAGAGCAGCTAAGATGCAATAGATAGTACAGAATAGATAGAAGGATATAGTATACAGTGGGGCAAAAAAGTATTTAGTCAGCCACCAATTGTGCAAGTTCTCCCACTTAAAAAGATGAGGCCTGTAATTTTCATCATAGGTACACTTCAACTATGACAGACAAAATGTGAGAAAAAAAATCCAGAAAATCACATTGTAGGATGTTTATTAATTTATTTGCAAATTATGGTTGAAAATAAGTATTTGGTCACCTACAAACAAGCAAGATTTCTGGCTCTTACAGACCTGTAACTTCTTCTTTAAGAGGCTCCTCTGTCCTCCACTTGTTACCTGTATTAATGGCACTTGTTTGAACTTGTTATCAGTATAAAAGACACCTGTCCACAACCTCAAACAGTCACACTTCAAACTCCACTATGGCCAAGACCAAAGAGCTGTCAAAGGACACCAGAAACAAAATTATAGACCTGCACCAGGCTGGGAAGATTGAATCTGCAATAGGTAAGCAGCTTGGTTTGAAGAAATCAACTGTGGGAGCAATTATTAGGAAGACATACAAGACCACTGATAATCTCCCTCGATCTGGGGCTCCACGCAAGATCTCACCCGTGAGGTCAAAATGATCACAAGAACGGTGAGCAAAAATCCCAGAACCACACGGGGGGGCCTAGTGAATGACCTGCAGAGAGCTGGGACCAAAGTAACACACCATGCCGCCAGGGACTCAAATCCTGCAGTGCCAGACGTGTCCCCCTGCTTAAGCCAGTACATGTCCAGGCCCGTCTGAAGTTTGCTAGAGAGCATTTGGATGATCCAGAAGAAGATTGGGAGAATGTCACATGGTCAGATGTAACCAAAATATAACTTTTTGGTAAAAACTCAACTCGTTGTGTTTGGAGGACAAAGAATGCTGAGTTGCATCCAAAGAACACCATACCTACTGTGAAGCATGGGGGTGGAAACATCATGCCTTGGGGCTGTTTTTCTGCAAAGGGACCAGGACGACTGATCCGTGTAAAGGAAAGAATGAATGGGGCCATGTATCATGAGATTTTGAGTGAAAACCTCCTTCCATCAGCAAGGGCATTGAAGATGAAACGTGGCTGGTCTTTCAGCATGACAATGATCCCAAACACACCGCCCGGGCAACGAAGGAGTGGCTTCGTAAGAAGCATTTCAAGGTCCTATAGTGGCCTAGCCAGTCTCCAGATCTCAACCCCATAGAAAATCTTTGGAGGGTGTTGAAAGTCCGTGTTGACCAGTGATGTTTTGGGGCTGTTGTTGGGCTAGAGGAGATCTGCATGGAGGAATGGGCCAAAATACCAGCAACAGTGTGTGAAAACCTTGTGAAATGTTTGACCTCTGTCATTGCCAACAAAGGGTATATAACAAAGTATTGAGATAAACTTTTGTTATTGACCAAATACTTATTTTCCACCATAATTTGCAAATAAATTAATAAAAAATCCTACAATGTGATTTTCTTCATTTTTTTCTCTCATTTTGTCTGTCATAGTTGAAGTGTACCTATGTTGAAAATTACAGGCCTCATCTTTTTAAGTGGGAGAACTTGCACAATTGGTGGCTGACTAAATACTTTTTTGCCCCACTGTACATTATATACAAGTGAGATATCTAAACATTAAAGTGACAATGATATCAAGGCCAATGATATCAAGTCTGTAGGTGGGCAGCCGCCTCTCTGTGCTAGTGGTGGATGTTTAACAATCTGATGGACGTGAGATAGAGATTGAAAAACAGCTTCTCTGTCCCAGCTTTGATGCACCTGTACTGACCTTGGCAGGGTGAACAGGTAGTGGCTCGGGTGGTTATTGTCCTTGATAATCTTTTTTGACTTCCTGTGACATTGGGTGTTGTAGGCGTCCTGGAGGGGAGGTAGTTTGTATAGGTCGACCGATTATGATTTTTCAACGCCGATACCGATTATTGGAGGACCATAAAAGGCGATAACGATTAAATCGGCCAATTTTTTATTTATTTGTAATAATAACAATTACAACAATACTGAATGAACACTTATTTTAATTTAATACATCAATAAAATCAATTTAGCCTCAAGTAAATAATGAAACATGTTCAAGTTGGTTTAAATAATGCAAAAACAAAGTGTTGGAGAAGAAAGTAAAAGTGCAATATGTTCCACGTAAAATACACTGCTCCAAAAAATAAAGGGAACACTTAAACAACACAATGTAACTCCAAGTCAATCCCACTTCTGTGAAATCAAACTGTCCACTTAGGAAGCAACACTGATTGACAATAAATTCCACATGCTGTTGTGCAAATGGAATAGACAACAGGTGGAAATTATAGGCAATTAGCAAGACACCCCCAATAAAGGAGTGGTTCTGCAGGTGATAACCACAGACCACTTCTCAGTTCCTATGCTTCCTGGCTGATGTTTTGGTCACTTTTGAATGCTGGCGGTGCTTTCACTCTAGTGGTAGCATGAGACGGAGTCTACAACCCACGCAAGTGGCTCAGGTAGTGCAGCTCATCCAGGATGGCACATCAATGCGAGATGTGGCAAGAAGGTTTGCTGTGTCTGTCAGTGTAGTGTCCAGAGCATGAAGGCGCTACCAGGAGACAGGCCAGTACATCAGGAGACGTGGAGGAGGCCGTAGGAGGGCAACAACCCAGCAGCAGGACCACTACCTCCGCCTTTGTGCAAGGAGGAGCACTGCCAGAGCCCTGCAAAATGACCTCCAGCAGGCCACAAATGTGCATGTGTCTGCTCAAACGGTCAGAAACAGACTCCATGAGGGTGGTATGAGGGCCCGACGTCCACAGGTGGGGGTTGTGCTTACAGCCAAACACTGTGCAGGACGTTTGGCATTTGCCAGAGAACACCAAGATTGGCAAATTTGCCACTGGCACCCTGTGCTCTTCACAGATGAAAGCAGGTTCACACTGAGCACGTGACAGACGTGACAGTCTGAAGACGCCGTGGAGAACGTTCTGCTGCCTGCAATATCCTCCAGCATGACCGGTTTGGCGGTGGGTCATTCATGGTGTGGGGTAGCATTTCTTTGAGGGGCCGCACAGCCCTCCATGTGCTCGCCAGAGGTAGCCTGACTGCCATTAGGTACCGAGATGAGATCCTCAGACCCCTTGTGAGACCATATGCTGGTGCGGTTGGCCCTGGGTTCCTCCTAATGCAAGACAATGCTAGACCATATGTGGCTGGAGTGTGTCAGCAGTTCCTGCAAGAGGAAGGCATTGATGCTATGGACTGGCCCGCCCGTTCATCCGACCTGATTCCAATTGAGCACATCTGGGACATCATGTCTCGCTCCATCCACCAACGACACGTTGCACCACAGACTGTCCAGGACTTGACGGATGCTTTCGTCCAGGTCTGGAAGGAGATCCCTCAGGAGACCATCCGCCACCTCATCAGGAGCATGCCCAGGCGTTTTAGGGAGGTTATACAGGCACGTGGAGGCCACACACACTACTGAGCCTCATTTTGACTTGTTTTAAGGACATTACATCAAAGTTGGGTCAGCCTGTAGTGTGGTTTTCCACTTTAATTTTGAGTGTGACTCCAAATCCAGACCTCCATGGGTTGATAAATTTGATTTCCATTGATCATTTGTGTGATTTTGTTGTCAGCACATTCAATTATGTGAAGAAAAAAGTATTTAATAAGAATATTTCATTCATTCAGATCTAGGATGTGTTATTTTAGTGTTCCCTTTATTTTTTGAGCAGTGTATGTGCCATGTAAGAAAGCTAACGTTTCAGTTCCTTGCTCAGAACATGAGAACATATGAAAGCCGGTGGTTCCTTTTAACATGAGTCTTCAATATTCCCAGGTAAGAAGTTTTAGGTATTAGTTATTTTAGGAATTCTAGGACTATTTCTCTCTATACTATTTGTATTTCATTAACCTTTGACTATTGGATGTTCTTATAGGCACATTAGTGTTGCCAGTGTAACAGTATAGCTTCCGTCCCTCTCCTCGCTCCTCCCTGGGCTCGAACCAGCAACACAACGACAATTTGCGCGCGCTAACTAACTAGCCATTTCACTTTGGTTACACGAGCCTCATCTCAGGAGTTGATAGGCTTGAAATCATAAACAGCGCAATGCTTGACGTACAACGAAGAGCTGCTGGCAAAACGCACTAAAGTGCTGTTTGAATTTATGTTTACGCGCCTGCTTCTGCCTACCACCGCTCAGTCAGATACTTGTATACTCAGTCAGATTATATGCAACGCAGGACACGCTAGATAATATCAAGTAATATCATCAACCATGTGTAGTTAACTAGTGATTATGATTGTTTTTTTATAAGAGAAGTTTAATGCTAGCTCGCAACATACTTTGGCTTACAGCATTCGATTAACAGGCAGCCTCCTTGTGGAGTGCAACGAGAGAGAGGCAGGTCGTTATTGCGTTGGACTAGTTAACTGTAAGGTTGCAAGATTGGATTCCCCGAGCTGACAAGGTGAAAATCTGTCGTTCTGCCCCTGAACAAGGCAGTTAAACCCACTGTTCCTAGGCCGTCATTGAAAATAAAAAAATGTATTCTTAACTGACTTCCGTAGTTAAAAAGATTAAATAAAGGTGTAGTAAAAAAATAAAAAAATAATTTAAAAATATACCGCGCCCAAAAATACCGATTTCCGATTGTTATGAAAACTTGAAAATCGGCCCTAATTCATCGGCCATTCCGATTAATCGGTCGACCTCTAGTAGTATGCCCCTGGTGATGCGTTGTGCAGACAGCACCACCCTCTGGAGAGCCTTGCGGTTGAGGGCGGTGCAGTTACCGTACCAGGCGGTGATACAGCCCGACAAGATGCTCTCAATCGTGCACATGTAAAAGTTGGTGAGGGTTTGTCACCGCCTGGTCACTTTTTTCAGCCTCCTGAGTTGAAGAGGGGCGCTGTTGCGCCTTCACCACACTGAGTGCGTGGACCATTTCAGTTTGTCTATAATGTGTGTGCCAAGGAACTTCAAACTTTGCACCTTCTCCACTGCTGTCCCGTCAATGTGGATAGGGGTGTGCTCCCTTTTCTGTTTCCTGAAGTCCACGATCATCTCTTGTTTTGCTGACATTGAGTGATAGGTTGTTTTCCTGACACCACACTCCGAGTGCCCTCACCTCCTCACTATTGGCTGTCTCATCATTGTTGGTAATCAAGCTTACCGCTATTGTGTCGTCTGCAAACTTGATGATTGAATTGGAGGTGTGCATGGCCACGCAGTCATGGGGGAACAGGGAGTACAGGAGGGGGCTGAGCACACACCCTTGTGGGGCTCCAGTGTTGAGGACCAGTGAAGTGGAGATGTTGCTTCCTACCTTCACCACCTGGGAGGCCCATCAGGAAGTCCAGGATCCAATTGCACAGAGCAGGGTTGAGACCCAGGGTCTCAAGCTTAATGATGAGTTTGGAGGGTACTATGGTGTTGAATGCTGAGCTGAAGTCAATGAACAGCATTCTTACATAGGTATTCCTCTTGTCCAGATGGGATAGGGCGGTGTGCAGTGTGATGGCGATTGCATCGTCTGTGGACCTATTGGGGTAGTAAGCAAATTGAAGTGGGTCTAGGGTGACAGGTAGGGTGGAGGTGATATGATTCTTAACTAGCCTCTCAAGGCACTTCATGATGACAGAAGTGAGTGATACTGATAGTAATTTAGTTCAGTTACCTTAGCTTTCTAAGAAACAGAAACAATGGAGGCCATCTTGAAGCATGTGGGGACAGCAGACTGGGATAGAGAGAGATTGAAGTTGCCCGTAAACACACCAGCCAGCTGGTCTGTGCATGCTTTGAGGACGCGGCTTGGGATGCCGTCTGGGCCAGCAGCCTTGTGAGGGTTAACACGTTTAAATGTTTTACTCACATCGGCCATGGAGAAGGAGAGCCCACAGTCTTTGGTAGCGGGCCTAGTCGGTGGCACTGTATTGTGTCTCAAAGCGCACAAAGAAGTTGTTTAATTTGTCTGGAAGCAAGACGTCGTTGTCCGCGAAGGGGCAGGATTTATTTTTGTAATCCGTGATTGTCTGTAGATCCTGCCACATACATCTCATGTTTGAGCCGCTGAATTGCGACTCCACTTTGTCTCTATACTGACACTTTGCTTGTTTGATTGCCTTACGGAGGGAAAACTACACGGCCATATTTCCAGTCACCTTGCCATGATTAAATGTGGTGGTACGTGCTTTCAGTTTTGCACGAATGCTGCAATCAATCCACGGTTTCTGGTTTGGGAAGGTTTTAGTAGTCACAGTGGGTACAACATCTCCTATACACTTCCTTATAAACTCACTCACTGAGACAGCGTATACATCAATGTTATTATCCGAGGCTACTCGGAACATATCCCAGTCCATCGAAGCAATCTTGAAGCGTGGCATCCGATTGGTCAGACCAGCATTGGATAGCACGGGCGCTTCCAGTTTGAATTTCTGCCTATAGGAGGGGAGCAACAAAATGGAGTCATGGTCAGATTTGCCAAAAGGAGGGTGGGGGAGGGCCTTGTATGCATCTCGGAAGTTAGATTTGCAATGTTCGAGCGTGTTACTTGCTCATGAACAGCAATCGATATGCAGATATAATTTAGGTAGACTTCTTCTCAAATTAGCTTTTTAAATGCAGCCTGAGGATATATGGTTTCCAGTTTGCAAAGAATCCAGTGAAGTTCCTCGATGGCTGTCTTGGTATCTGCTTGCGGAGGGAATACACGGCTGTGACGATAACCGAGGAGAGTTCTGTAGGGAGATAATACGGTCGGCATTTGATTGTGAAGAATTCTAGGTCAGGTGAACAGAAGGACTTGAGTTCTTGTATGTTGTTACAATTACACCATGAGTCGTTTATCATGAAACATACACCCACGCCCTTCTTACAGGAGAGATATTTATTCCTGTTGGTGCGATGCACTGAAAATCCCATTGGCTGTATGGACTCCAACAGCATGTCCCCTGCTAGCCATTCTTCCGTGAAACAGAATATGTTACAAACCCGGATATCTCTTTGGAAAGCAACTCTTGCCCTGATTTCGTTGACTTTGTTAACTAGGGACTAGACATTAGCGAGTAATATACTCGGCAGCGGTGGCTTGTGTGTGCGCATCTGAAGCCTCACTAGAAGACTGCTCCGGCACCCTCTCCTCTGGCAGTGTTGTTCTTTTGAGTCAGCCTCTGGAATCAGTTCAAATGCCCTGGGAGGTGCAGACAAAGGATCCACTTTGGAAAAGTCGAATTCCTGTTTGTGCTGATAAGTTGACGTCTCGCTGATATCCAATAGTTCTTCCCAGTTGTATGTAATAACACTTAAGGTTTTCTGGGCTAACAATGTAAGAAATAATACATTAAATAAACAAAATACTGCACAGTTTCCTAAGGACTAGAAGCGAAGCTGCCATCTCTATCGGCGCCATCTTGAATACGTAGCTGCTACTTGAAGTATTGCTTCTTCATACTATGTAATATATTCCCTGTGAATCTGTTGATGCTTTTTTTTACCACGTTTGGAGAAATTAGCCATTGAAGTCGCTGGCATTATTTACCATAAATTTGTGTGAAGGTACCACGTTATGCCCACTAGATTCCACTGTTCCTGCTACTTTTATCCATTTTGTTGGGCTGGGTTTCCCAAAAGTATCGTAGCACTAAGATAGTCTTTCGTCCATTTAGTTTCAATGGAATTATCACATATTAGTAATAATTGTATCGAAAAAGATAAGACTGCAATTCAATGGTTTATAATTGTATTATTTTATTAAGGTGGTCACAACATTTTAGTCACTTGCCCATTTCTCCATTAAAGTTCTGGGCTTGTAGGAAAAGTCCTCATAGGAGAATTGCACCAAACGGATAGCCCTCTGAGAGTTGCCATTTGTTGGTCTATTCAAGGAGAGTTGGGTTGAAGCATTAGGTTGCTAAGAAAATGACAAACGGAATTGTTTTGACAGGGGACTGGCTTTACCACACAATTGACCACATCATGTATTTTCATCATGAGCAAAAGCTATTGGTTTTCTACACAACGTTGCTAAGAAAATGTTGTGATCCATTTAATAAACACAAGAGACCAGCAAAATTAATAAAAGGGTGTAGAGGCAGTAGAAGGAACAGCGGCATCTAGTGGGCAAAACATGGTACTTTCACACTAATTTATGCTAAATAATATAAGTGACTTTAATGGCTAATTTCTCTAAACGGGGAAAAAGTCACCAGATTCACAGGAAATAGGCTACATCACAAAGGATTAAGAAGCAATACTCCAAGCTGCTTTTGACCATTTTATTGGACTCCTCGTGTCTTACTCAATGGTAGGAAGGAGTTTGATCTTAATCGGATGTTGGGTACTACATTTGTTGAATATTGTGTGAATACTATTAATTAAAGAGGGCCAATTTGGGTGCAATCAATTAGCTTAATTTCTCAAGAGATCAAATTAGATTACAACCAAATACATTTTCAGCATTGCTAATCTTATGTTTCTAACAGAAAACATTTCAGAAAAATTTAGATGGTGAGTGTCATGGTTTGCTGAAATGACATGGTATGACCCATGGTCCACACACACCAACAGTAGTAAAGAAGGCACAACAATGCCTCTTCCCCCTCAGGAGGCTGAAAAGATTTGGCATGGGATCCTCAAAGTTTTACAGCTGCACCATTGAGAGCATCTAGACTGCCTGCATCCCTGCTTGGTACAGCAACTGCTTGGCATCTGACTGCAAGGCACTACAGAGGGTAGTATATACAGCCCAGTACATCACTGGGGCCGAGCTCCCTACCATTCAGGACCTCTATACTACGCGGTGTCAAAGGAAGGCCCTGAAAATTGTCAATGACTCCAGCCACCCAAGTAAGACAGACGTGTATCTCTACTACTACACAGCAAGCTGTAACGATGCACGAAGTCTGGAATCATTAGGACACTGAACAGCTTCTACCCCATACCAAAATACTTCTAAATAGTTAACCAAACAGCTACCCGGACTCTCGGCATTGACTCATCACATACGCTGCTGTTACTGCTTATCACCTATTATGTTGCCTTGTCACTATACCCCCACCTATATTTGCATATCTACCTCAATTACCTCGTAACCTTACAAATCGACTCGGTACTTGTACACCGTTTAGCAAAGTTCTCGTTACTTATTGTGCATTCTCGTGTTACTATTTTTTCCCGTAAGTAAGCATTTCACTTTTAGTCTACACCTATTGTTTACGTGACATGTGACAAATTCACATTTATTTTGATTTGAGACCTGCCCCTACAACCCACTGGAGCACAACCAAAACATGGTGAACACCGTTTATCACTAAACGGACAAGTGTAGCACGCTAGCTAACGTTAACCTAGCTATCATAGTAGAGCGAGAAGTACGGCTACATTTGTTTTGCAGACTTAAAACAGTGTCTGCAGAAAATGCGTTTTAGCTTCTTGAATTTGCTAGCTACTAAGCGCAATGACTGCTGTCCCAATAACGTGAGCTAGCTAGCCGCTTAGCTTAATGACTAATTAGCTAAGAAAGAGCTAACTAGCAATGATGGCCTCCATGTGTGGTTGGGAATAATGCACTCGAAAGATTGTGTTTAAATACAGTACATGCCATCATTAATTGAGTTGATTTATTTGGCACATATTAGGATACCTGTTTTTGTAGACCTCCAACACACACTTGAAATTGTTTCTCCAAATTGTTCGGCTGAGCGATGGCAGCCGATATCATCCCGTCACACCTCCTTCAGACCGGAAGCCCACTCTGCATTTGTGGGATGTTGTCAAAATTGTGTGTTGTTTATTTTTCTTCTTCTTTGGTATTATGGCGGTCCGCAAACAAATGTTGTAGGTGCATGCCGCCATCTACTGTGTTGGCTGTGCATCAGCCTGCTTTTCTGTAGTATAAATTCATTACAATTTGTGAAAAAAATTGCCCTACCAGCTAACCCTGCACCCATTTAAACCGCAACACTATTCCACTACTTTGGCCCTGTCTGATCCTACTCCAGGCCAGCAGCCTGGGAGGACGGGACACTATTGTTCAAAACATCTTGCAATTTTCCTGCAGTAAAATCTCACACATCCAAGTACTTCTCCTCAGCTTTCATCAAAATCAAATCAGATTTTATTGGTCACATACACATGGTTAGCAGATGTTATTCCGAGTGTGGTGAAATGCTTTTGCTTCTAGATCCAACTTTGCAGCAGTATCTAACAGGTAATCTTACATCACAACATCTATCCACTGGGATTTACGTTCCATTCCTGGGGTACAATTGATGACCATGGCCTTGAATGCCAAAAAAACAAACTTACTGAAGCACGTGTTATTCCTATCACTCTCTATTGGCTTCGGGCTACTCACATGGATCCTCTTAGGATCCCTGACCCTGGACCCATCTTCCTCGACTACTCTCTTCACTGCCTCAGCATATGGCACCTTCTGCACTACTCTGATCCTGGCAACCTCAACCTGCCTTTCTCTCACCAGACACCTCTGATCTCCAGCACCACGGGTACCTCTACAGATTACACTCACAACTTTTCCCACCGATACTACACATTCCTTTGTCTCATATCCTTCTGCACACTTCTCACATCTAGGAATATCCCTCCTACACACTGCTGCCACCTGACCATAAGCTTGACACCTAAAACACTGTAATGGATTCGGGACAAAAGTGCTCACGGGATAACTGTCACATCCCAACTTAACTTTATCTGGTAAAGACTCTGCCTCAAAACTCAGTAGTACAGACAGTGTCTTCTTTGTTTCACCAAGCTCTCTATGAGTCTGCATCGCACCAAACAGAGGGTGTCACAGACACCGGGAATCTTCCACGTGAGTTGATCCTCCTCAATACTTAACGTCACTCCAGTTATCACTCCTTTCACTCCTTTCCCCAGTCGCATGGTTTAGAGCGCACGCTCCCTCTGGACGGCAGAAATGCAAAAAATCAACACGATTCCACTTTGAGTGCCTTACACCGACCAAACATTCCCCAACCTTTTCTCCACCCAACCTGACACCACATATGGATCTGCCAGAAGACAAGGATCCATTCTCTCCTAAAAAATCTCACTCCCACTGAGCCAGAATCAGGATGAGGCTCAAACTCAGCTGTCTTCAAAAAAGTTCTGTTTGATCCACCACTCCATATTCACTGAAAACATGTTCCAATTTTCTCCCTTTTTCCCCCTGTCAGCCATCTTCTCCTTCATCAGATCTTCCAGAAGGCTTGTGCATTCCCCCATCTCCTCATCTCCCCATCTCATGGCCACTGGTGTGTAGTTTTTAAATGATAAAATGTTATATACCGAATAACACAGTTTCTTCGCAAGACTTCCAGGAAGGCTTGCGAAACACACCAAGCAGACCAGGCTGGGATTTTGGGTTTAAGAAGGCAACGAGAGAAGGAAAACATTATTCCATAGTTGTTCATTTTCTCTAAATCTAAAGACACAACCTAGATTCTAGCCAATGTTTTAAGTAGTTGAACATGTTATTACTCAGACCTCGTGAAGGTGACAAACTGACATGTTTTCATTTTCAAAAAACAACTTTATATCGGAGTGCCTTTGCTGTGACGGCCTGCACATGAGCAGTTAGGCGCAAGATGACCGTTAGACCCGATGACGTGTTTCTGTGCATGAACTTAGCTAGCCAACGTCGCTATGATATCGACTACAAGCGTGATCAGGGATTTCTACTGGAGAAGCAGTTCCTGGCTTCATGCTGTACTGTCTTTGCTAGTAAAATTGTTGTGTTTTTAAAGATACATAGGACTGAAATATATGTTTTGGAAATATGAACATCCATGAAAAGGGCTCTAACCTAAATGGCACAGTCTCGAAAAGGCCACAGGCCTCTACGGGGAGTTTAGTCCTCGCGTGCATAATCCTATCCGGCATGACAGGCAAGGCAGAGGGGCAGAGCAGCTAAGGGACCAGACAGGATCAAGTTCTCGTGTGCCTCTGGCAGTATCTAGAGGGGCAGCTGTTAGCCAGTGTCATTTTAGAGAACCATGGGGGCCAGGAGGGTGCCTGCTCTGGTCCACGTAAGGGGCCTAGGTGCCGCCCCGTGAGGAGAATGCACAAGGACACAAAAGTAGTCTTGGGCCACCCCATGGAACGCCTCAGATGTGGCAAAGGACCCTCTAACTCAGCTGGTGCAGGCCTGCTGGGGCCCATCTGTTGGCGGTGAATACGATGCCTGAGGCTGGCCATGGCTGGAGGCGGTAGCTCCCCTACTGCGGCGCTGGATGGTGGCACACCAGTCACAACTGTCGTCGGCAGCTCACTGTCTATAAGCAGGATTACTAACTTGATTGGCCACTAGATGGCGTTACAGGACCTATCCTTTCTTCATGGTTCAGTTACCTCATGGTTCTCTCATACCTCTGAAGTCATTGTCAGATGATAAAGCTTCAGCAAAACACCGTGAAGACCCTTTTGAGATGATTCTACATGCCCTGCTGCTTTGAATATGAAGAAAGTGAGATTTGTAGAGTTCAATTTCAGTTGGAGGTGTCAGAAGTATCTCCCAAAAATGACACTTTTGAGGGACAATTGGTTTATATTTATCATACCTAACCCACACGTGTGAGTTGTGTTGACATTGAAAAGGGGGTCGGTCGTTCCACCGATTAGGTGCATTTTGATGAGTGTAGCCTAACTTGATTTCATCCAATTTTTACATTCTGCATAAAGAGCACATGTTCAACTTCATAGAAAACACATACACTTAAAATAAAATAAAAGTAAGTTCCTATTCAGTGCCAAATAAAGTAACAGGGTTGACCGTAACAGGGTTGACGATTTCTTCTTAAATCAGCCATAAATCCCCCTGTGACAGGGGGAATGGAAGCTTGTTGTGTGCAACAGGGAGTGGCAATTGAAATCAAGCTTCCCAAATAAAAGTATAATTGTTCAAACATTTCTAACCTAACTTCTATGGGTAACAGGGTTGACTTGTTATGCTCAAATCCCTTCGTTTTTCACCACAAAACCCCAGAAAACGCCCCAAAAGAGTATAACATGATTGGAAATAAAACCAAGAGGAAACCTGTAGGAAACTTGATCATTTCAACATGACTAGTTTCAAGCACTCTAAAGTGCTTAGAGTGCAATTTCTGACAAAAATATTGAGAGGCCAGAACAAACACTGCAGGTTTACAATAGCTGCTGGTCTCTGGTTCCTCGAAATAGATCTAGAGGAACTGGTAGAAACATTGAAACCACCCTCTGTGATTTTAACCTTGACCCCCAGTTCATGGATTCAAAGCTGCTGGGGCATACATATAGGCACCCAAGAGACGCCAAGCGGACAAACTCACACTCAAGTACCATTGGACTGAACAGCCAATAGGATACATCACCATAAATGGAATGTGTAATATATACCCTGCATTAGTATGATGGCAAAATCAATGGGTGGTCAATGAACAAGGAGCTTGAAACTTTGTACAATGAGGACCTTTGACCTTTTCTATGTATGTATGTATGTATGTATGTATGTATGTATGTATGTATGTATGTATGTATGTATGTATGTATGTATGGTTGATGATGGGTGGGTTATGGAGTCATCCTGAGCTGCACAGCAGGTGTGAAGAGGTCTCTACAATGCAGTGATTTTGTGTGTGTGTGTGGTAGAAACTCTATTTCCTACATTTCCATGTGGCCAGGGTGGGGACGGGAAGCCCATGGTCATTTCCACCCTTTAGCCTGTCTGAGAAGGGCAAAGGTCACATTCGTCATAGCCATAAGCCTGCTCACTCTAACTGCGGTGACCTCTCACTTTCTCTCTCTCACAACACACACACACACACACACACACACACACACACACACACACACACACACACACACACACACACACACACACACACACACACACACACACACACACACACACACACACACACACACACACACACACACACACATATATAAATCACATCTTCATTCTCATTGTATTGTGAACTCACTTACAGCATCTATTGCTCTCTCATAAACATACAGGGACACACACGCTAAGAAAGTCCCTCACAGGCAATGAAATCATTTTGGGATATCAAAGCTGGCCAGGTGTTTTAACCTAATATTTTCCTGGCACAAATGACAATCTCTCTGTGTGTGCATGAGTGTTTGTGTTAGGTTTGAGTGATTGCTGTGGGGTTGTGTATGTGTGTGTTGCGTGATCTGGTGACACAGTCATGGTTACAGCCATGCGCTCAATCATGGAATATCCTTTCTGGCCTCCCAGTACTGGTGGAATAGAATGGATCTACTAGCCATGGAACTGCATGACCCATTCAACGACTTGAAAATGTCTTTCCTTCCTCCCTCTCCTTGATAAACGCACTGATCTACCGTGACGGGATTGTTGAAAGCTATCTATTCACCTATCCATTTGTGTTGGATCTGAGACACAAATAACTCAGGTGACACAAACATGGATTTGGAAGGTAAATATACTTTAATTACGATCCACACCTGCTGGCAGCCCCAGGCGAATGGAAGGAGAGAGAGGACAAATAGCGCAAAGTAAAACAGCAACATTCAGAGACAAACCACAGTACAAAAAAACCCCAATAACAATATGTACAACATATATACAACAGAGCTATTTTACACACAGGTATAAAAAACATTTGACATCTTTGACAACCGCAGTGTGTTACAGAGACCGCACAGGCTACAGTGTTGTGTTTTAACTCCGTTCTCTCATGGTTCAAATGGATTGGGGTCAGGCTCTACTCTCTTGTCTGACCTTTCCCTCTTATTTTTCCTTTTTTTTAAATCTAAAGCTTGCATTCATTGATTATTTTTTGCTCTTTTGTTGCTCCTTCAGTCATTTTCTCTCTCCCTCCTGGCAACAGGCATGATGGTCTGTAATGCTTATCACACACACACACCTCGCACTGACACGCGTACACACACCTCGCACACGCAGACACAAAGACACACACACACACACACACACAATAATTACACCACAGTTTATCCTTCAATAATTAATGTGGAAATGGACTAGTTGGAATTAAAAAACACTTTGCCCTTCCTTCGCATCCCCTGTCAGTTGCCTTCCAGCCCAGGAGGCCACAGTGCAGGGCTACAGTGTCTGTAGAGGTTCAGTTACAGATACCACTAGCAGGCCATCCAGGGCAACCATGGCAGTGGGGTGCCTACAGAGGGATATTAACACCTGGGGAATGGCTCAAATGGCTCCTCACAGTTGTTCCCATAAAACACAGAGACACAAGCCAGACTCTAACTCAAGGCCAACCTTCATAAGATTAGCTCCGGGGTCAGCAGGTCAGAAGTGCATGATGTCATAAGTCGGAGGTTCAAGTTCACCGCCACGCTGTTTCTTGATGATCTGCTTAGCTACCCCGTAGGCCCAGCATTCTACACCAATAATATATGCTATTTAGCAGATGACAATCTCAGCTCACAAAAGATGAGGAGTCAACTCAGAGAGGGATGGGTCGGGTGAGGTCATCACCACAGGAACCTATGCAGCATGGCACAGCGCTGGGGTCCAGGGCCAGGCAGAGAGAAGTGGGCGCAAAATAATAAAAGCCTCTGACAGTTCAAAGGTCACACCTCCAGTTCCTGATTGTCTGAGTAGTGGAAGCGGTTGAGCTTCTCCCTCTCCAGGTTGGAGATGTCCTGTTTGGCGGCGGGGGTTGAGGGTTTGAGTGCAGGGGAGGGGTGTGAGGGGGCCGGGGAGGGGGGCAGAGTGAGCTCGATCTCCTCGCAGCAGCGCAGTACAGGGACAGGGGTGTGGGCGGTGGTGTTGGGGGTGAGAGGGGGCAGGAGGGGCGCGGGGCGGTCCAGGTTTCGGACGAGGGTGACGAACTCCCTCTGGTTGTTGATGCCCTCCTCCTGGGGCCCGCCCTGCGTTTTTTTTCGTCGTCGGTGGAGACGGGAGAGGAAGAGAGCGCAAGCTGCGCAGCCACATGCCATTAGTAACGCTGACACACCCACCAACACCATGTAGAGATTGACCCCTCCACGACCCGGGTCTGACATGGCACCTAGTGAGAGACAGAGAGAAATAAAGAGAGAGAGAGAGAGGGAGACAGAGAGAAATAAAGAGAGAGAGAGAGAGAGAGAGAGAGAGAGAGAGAGAGAGAGAGAGAGGGAGACATGTTAGTTAGTTAGTTAGTTAGTTAGTTAGTTAGTTAACAAGCACACCTGTACACATACATAATGTGAAAAGAAATCTCATCCCACTAAACCTCACCTGGACAGTGTTGGCCATGACAGGGGTCCTTAAGGCTTGTGCACTCGTTACCATAGTAACCCTCGGGGCAGGCACACATGTACCCCTCCTCGGTGCTCCGACAGGACACCCCCTGCTGGCATGGGTTGGGATTGCACAGATCCACCACCACCTGGACAATATGAACAAGAACAAAATATGTGAGGAGGATACAGAAAGCCAATGGGAAGATGACGAACCTGAGAATGGAGTCTGACCTCGCAGTACGTCCCTGAGTAGCCGATGGGACAGCTACACAGCTCCGCCCTGCCCTCCTTGTCCACACACTGGCCTCCGTGCTGACAGGGGGTGCTGTCACAGGGACTGGGGCCAGTCTGGCAGTGCTTCCCAGAGAAACCAGGCACACACAGGCAGCGTGAGCCTGACACAGTGTCCTCACAGTGACCTCCGTTTAGACACAACCCCTGGCAACTGCTGTTCCCTACAGAGCAGAGAGACATCTAGATCAGCACACTCAATCACATAGACACACCCACGCACACCATCTTTCTCCATCCTTGACCTTGACCGTATACTCACTGATGTCACAGTTTGGCCCCGCCCAACCTGGCAGGCAATCACACAGGTATCCACCAATCAGATTACGGCAGGAGCGGGCATGGACACACACACCCATGTCACACTCGTTGGTGTCTGTGGAGAGAGATGGGAAGTGGAGAGAGAGAGAACCCGTCAATAAAATCACTGGTGGGGTCTCGGGACAATTTTTTTGAGCTTGCGCCAATTTAAAGCAGCGGCCCTTTTGTAAGAGTCTGGCACAACTCACATCTACACGGTCACATATACAGAGAGCAATAAAACCTTTTCAAAAGAGAAATGACAAAGGCTGTGGTCACTGAAATGTTAGCCCAATAAAGTTCAATCAAGCCAGAGGCTGTGTGTGTGTGCGTGTCTCTGTCTGTGTGTCTCTGTATGTGTGTCTGTGTGTGGGCGTCTCATCTCCTACAAAGAGACCCCAGGGAGCTGAACCACTTCCGGTGTGGCTATAGAAGCAATAGTGTCGCTGTCACCTCCTCCACCAGACTCCAGAGTGTTGGTGCTGAGAGAGACCCCTCAGGGTGGTCTCTGATAGCAGGGGAGGGGGGGGGGGGGGAATGAGTAGGGGTTGTGTGACAACGTCAATTAGGAGACAGGAAGCAGTCAGGTAATAGAAACCCCGCTGCTGTCAGCCCCATAAGGATTTACCACCAGGGGTGAGAAAGAGCAGAGAGACAGGGAGCGTTGACCTCCGTAGGAACAGAGGGGATTCTCAATGACCCACACAGTGAAGGACTGGGAAGGGCTCAGAGACAGAGAGAGAACTATGTCAAAGTATATTCTCCGTGTGTGTACTGAGTCTGTTTTTCCCAGATGGGGGGGGGTCAGGATTTTTGGGAACCTATCCTGTGGGTCAGAGCTCAAGCCTGGGCTGTGGTGTGTGTGCGTGTGCTGAGTGCAAACAAGTTAAATGTGAGCAATGTACCGCGCGCTATGACGTGGCGCTGTAGGGGATTATCAGGTGTCAGTGTGACATATGTGTGACAACACAGAGGGATATAAGGAGACGGTCATCTCGAACTATGTCTTCAATGATTATGTTTCAATATAACCTTTGATTAACTAGGCAAGTCCGTCTTATTTACATTGACGGCCTACCGGGGAACAGTGGGTTAGCTGCCTTGTTCAGGAGCAGAGAGACATTTTTTGTACCTTGTCATCTCGGGGATTCAATCTAGCAACCTTTCGGTTACTTGCCCAATGCTCTAACCACTACGCTACGTGCCACGGACACTATGAGCCCCATCCTCTGTGTGTGTGTGTGTGCACGTTTAACTTGATTCGATACAAAGCCTCTACTGAAGTATCGTCTGTCATTAGAACTAATATGCATCAGGTCTTTGGGGAATTTCTTCTGAATATGAGAGTGCTTGGAGGGGGGGGGGGGGGGGTAATGGACACAGTGTAACATTGTACGCATACCGAGTTTGATCCAGGGACTGGATTCTCTAGCTTGAAGTGCTTTTGTGTGGATATACCGAGACGTATCTATACAGAAGAGATTTCTCTTGTAGATTACTAGTGTTCCATAGCGTCCATCTCACTGACCTAGTCGGCAGGTTCTGCCAGTCCAGCCGGGGGGGCAGAGGCACCGGAACCTCTCTGGAGACTCCTGGCACGTTGCTCCGCGCCCACACGGTTTTGAGTCACACTGCCGCACCACTAAAAAGAGACAGAAGTCAATTCTTCAACCGGTTAAGATCAACAAAATCATTTGGTTATACAGCCAACAATAAAAGAACCAGTGAGCAGTGAACATGAATCAACCAAACGATTTGCCAACCAACCAATTGTCGAGTCTGCGATTCGTACTTACCCTTGTTTTCTGGAAAGGTTTGTCCTATTATTGCTCGTTTTGTGCGGTTGTTTCGGCTTTCTTATTTGCGCGCATGACGAGTCGTTCTAGATGGGAGTGTCTGCTAAAAAAACAAAAATGGCTAGAATATAAATGTAAAAATGTAAATGTCTGGGCAGTTGTACGTTGCGTTGTGTTGGCGATACATGTGCGTGTGTGAGTGTGTGTGTGTGTGTGTGTGTCCCTAGTGGTTCTGTCGGTATGCGAATGCTCCTGCGGGCCTTGTTTTCCTTTCCCCCTATTCTCTTGCTCTGGTTCCTGAGCAAACACTGATAAATAAAATCATCCGCTGCGCATTGTTCACACCTCACCGGATCTCCTAAAAGCTGGCTTTCCCATCCAGAGACAGACGGATAGGGGAGCGAGAGATAGGGAAAGAGAGAGAGAGACATAGGGATAGGGGAGAGGAAGGAGCAGCCATGCCTCGTTCCACTACTCTGGAGAGGAATTCAAAAACAGAGAAAAAGGGGAGAAAAATCGAGAGCGATTGGGAAGAGAGAAGAGGCTGGCAAGGAGGAAGCGAGAGAGAACGCGTC
The DNA here is from genome assembly GCF_036934945.1 of Oncorhynchus masou masou. Taxonomy (NCBI): domain Eukaryota; kingdom Metazoa; phylum Chordata; class Actinopteri; order Salmoniformes; family Salmonidae; genus Oncorhynchus; species Oncorhynchus masou. Next base: position 52,688,575 of record NC_088224.1, on the reverse strand, counting down.
GGTGGGAAAGAGAGCGGTAGGTAGGGTGAACCCATAGGCTAACTTTGGCAGTACGGCAGTCGTCGTTTCTCCATGCACACAGCCACTGTAGCGTACATTTCTCATCTGTCAGCCCCTCTCTCGTAACCTTTCCAATTGACCTAGCCCTGCAGTCATACCAGTTTCCATGATCCTGACCCTGACCCCAGCCCTGCACAGTAACCCAATTCAAAGCCACCACAGCGCAGGGGGAGACTCAATAACAAACAAAGTAACCTCTAATTAATGTTCAATATATAAATCACGTCGAAAAACAGAGCCGTGTTGTGGTTCCCGACATCCATGCCCAAAAACTCGAAACGTTAGTCTGTCCCCCAGAGTGTGTGTTTGTGTGTGTGTGTGTGTGACTTCATGCTCCCACCCAGTGACAAACAGTAGATAGATAGTTCAACTGTAAGCCATGTTGTCAACAAACGCTCCATGAATAATAGCATTCTAATTGGTATCACAACTACAATGTAATTGCCTTGAGGATTTACATTTCAACATGGGGTCCATTGAGAGCGAGAGACAGAGAGAGAGAGAGAGAAAGAGAAAGACTAAATTGCCTTCTTTCTTTGAGCACAGCCAGACTCTCATACTTTCCCACACACTTTAAAGGAAAATAAGCAGTGATACAGACAGACAGACAGACAGACAGACAGACAGACAGACAGACAGACAGACAGGGAGGGAGGGAGGGAGGGAGACATACGAGTATATGTGGACCCCTCCCTCCCCCTTCCCATTTGTGACTCGGGGCTATGGTTCCCCTCTGTCCTCACCGAGGGAAGGAGATCACCTGTGACACCATCACCATAGTGAACAAACATGGCGGTGAAAAGAGAGACAGTGGAACGCCGCATGTTTATACAGACATCTCTGAGATACCCGGACGTAAAATGAATGCACGCATGACTGCTTTGGATAACAACTAAAAACATCTGCTAAATGGCAAATATGATATGATTATTATACATGATTATATTACCGTACGCTGTGTGACTGATTCACACACACACATAAACACACACACACGAGAGATCGCTAGATCTTCGAATCAGAGGCAGGACCAGACTGACACTGTAATCCACCTAAACATTTGTCACCTCAATGCCCCTCCCCCATAATGATAAAGTGGAACATTCTCCAAGCTGTGTGGGCCCCTGTTAACTAGTGGGGAAAAGGGGGAAGGCAGACAGGGGTGATTGGTATTCTAACGAAAGACCAAGTGCCCATCTTACCTTAAATTGCTTAAGCCTGTTAGCTAATTGGCTATGTGAGAATCTCCGGCGAAGGTCAAAATATATCCCCACCGCTCCTCATTTACCCTAAACACACCCCATGTTGACATGCGCAGTTTAGCAGGCTCTACCTGTTTTGAAGGGACACACACACGTACTAGACTCACCGAATGGGTCCTGGGTGCTGTGACTGTGCTGACCTGGGCTACTTATGTGAGTCCCACACTAACACGCTCAGGGAAGAACACTCCCTGTTTCTCTGACACACACAACAACTGACTCCATGTTGTTCATGTGTTTGTGGCGCAATGAATTGTATCGGGCATCTGATTACTGCGTTGTTTGCGTCTCATACCGGACACAGATTAGAATCTGGGCATTGGCTCTACTCCAATCACAACCAGTCGCGGGTAATCTCAGCCGTGCTGATTGGCGCTAATTACCGTCTGCGCAGGTGTGTCCGGTCCAGCCGTCGGCACAGACACAGCTGAAACCCGACGGGTCCTCCGCGCAGGTGGCCCCGTTCGCACAGGGGGAGGAGAGGCACGCATGCTCCACTGAAGAACGGCGGGAGAGCGGGAGAGACAGGGAAGGGAGAGAGAGAGAGAGAGAGAGAGAGTCAAGTCAAACTCAAAGCCAGGCAAATTCAATCATGAACCTGGTCACTCACTGCCCACGTGCTACAAGTAATGTAACGAACTCACCGATATCACAGTTGCGCCCGCGGAAGCCCTCTTGGCACTCACACTGGTACTCGTTAGGCTCTGTGTTGGAACAGGTGCCCCCATTCGTACAGGGCCGGTGGGTACCGCAGTAGTTCAGATCTGAGAGGTAAAGGGAGATGGGGGAGACGGCAAGGGGGGAGGGGAGAGAGGCAGCAAGGACGAGTGAGAAGGGGTACAGTGGAGGGGGAGAGAGGGGTAGGAAGAGAATGAGGGATGGAGGGATGACAAGAAATAGTTTAAAAAAGGGAGAGAGAGAAAATGTTACACGGCAGTTGAAGTGGGAAGAAAAGTGACCGAGAGGGAACGGGGGGAGGAAGATAGAGAACAAAAGAAAAGGATTCCTCTCCCCTCTATGTATTTTCCCGTGTCCTTGATCCGTCTGGTCTCAGAAACACAGTGGCAATGCTACATTGGTGCGAACACACACACACACACACACACACACACACACACACACACACACACACACACACACACACACACACACACACACACACACACACACACACACAGAACAAAGCGTTCTGCGGCAGTCGACACCGAGGCGTCCTCACCAGGAACATAACATAAAACTGATAAAGAGAGAAGGCACACACACACACTCCCCCCAGAGTGAGTGAGTGAACCCAGGTCGGTGTGGTGTGGTACAGGAGAGAAGTTGCCTGCCTGGGGCCTGGGTAAGGGCTCTGTGCATGAAGGAGGGCAGCCAGATTAAAGCCCTACTTTCTAATGAACTCTCTCTCTCTCTCTCTCTCTCTCTCTCTCTCTTTCTCTCTCTCTTTCTCTCTCTCTCTCTCTCTCTCTCTCTCTCTCTCTCTGCTGTGTTCAGCTCTCTTTGTGACTGAGCCTCTTTACAGGCGACCTGAATGGAGGGACAGGGAGAGGCTCAGTACCCCACTGAGCTAAGCAGGACCCAACCCAGCCCAGCTCACATTCACTTTACCCAAGGCTATCGCCTTTCCCCTCACAATGCTCCGCTGCTGGCCCCTCATGTGGCTCCCAGGGGCTCCCACACTGGGACTCAGGGCAATGTTGGGGAGATGTTTCGGTAATGTTGTGGGAAGGGTTTTAGGGCTATTGTAGAGTTACTAGAGTGCCCAGAGGGAGTTGTCTTATCTTATATAGGTGATTAGGGGGCTGTGCCTGGGTAATGATGTGAACCACACCTGTCAACACTCACTCACTCACTCACTCACTCACTCACTCACTCACAGGAAAACAGACTGACGCACAAGCACTCTCAAAGCATGACTTATTCTGACCGACAGTCGACTCTTCTCGAGACAGAAGTTAGTGCGCCACAAACTCACACAAAAGCTCACCTTTGTTACACAGCAGGCCTCCCCAGTTGACGTCACACACACACTGCCAGGGTTCAGCGCAGCTGCCATAGACGCAGCCTGGGAACGTCACACACTGGTCACACAGAGCTCCCTGATAGCCATAGTGACACCTACAGACACACAGAGGGAGAGGGAGAAGGGGGGTTGATTTGCAGGCTTTATCGAGGCGAGATACAGGGACGTCTATGATAGTAAATGTACGACAGCGAGGAGGAGTAGACTCACTTGCATTCTCCAGGCACAGAGCAGGAGCCGTGGATCTGGTGACACCCCTGTCTGCACACCGCTGTAACACAACACACACACACACACACACACACACACACACACACACACACACACACACACACAGCATTACGTCACCGTTTGTCAGGTCAGAGTCAGCTCTATAGACATTACAGACGCCACTCAACACAGTCCCTTATGTACCGACCAAGAGTACAAAATAACGCCGTCATCGAAGAAGCACAACACACCTCCACTGCCACAGTACACGGCGTCATGGTTACCATTTACGGTAACGCTCAGTGCTCTCCACACTCGACACCCTCTGTGTCCCTCTGGGGACAAACTTCGATCAGCAAATGATGCCACTTCCCGTTTTCGTCCAGTCCAATCGGCGCCGTGCTGAGGCGGAAGTGAGATGGGACTGAGGAGGGCGGTAGCGGGAGGGAGGGAGGGAGGGCCACGGGATGTCAGCCATCATCTCTTCGATTTAGTCTCACCTCAGCAAGACTGCTGCTTCGGGTCAGAGGTCAGAGTGGGAGGTCGCCTTACTGTTGACTCACAGGCCGGAATCATGGCGATAATGTGACTTTATAAATAAACTGTCAGGACATTTTAGGGGTTAAGGGGGATTTTACAGGCTTGACGGTTATCACCTTGGGTATTACCTTGGTATAACGCAGTAACAATAGGAATTGACATACGCAGGGGGGTCCTCTTCACTAGTGGAAGTCCAACAGAATATCAGACACACAAACAAACCCTTGTCCACCTCCAGGTAGCCCTCGCTCACCTTCTTGACACTCCGGCCCGGTCCAGCCCTCCTTGCAGACCTTGATGCCGCTGAGGTCACAGTCAAAGTGTCCGAAGAAGTCGTCCCGGGGCCGGCAGAACTTGTTGCAGAAGGGGCCGTAGTAGTTGGGGTCACAGCGGTACCGCAGGCGGTACTCCAGGCTGAGCGGGCGTCCGTGGTGACGGTACGTCTGCCACTGCTGGCCGGGATTCAACATGGAGGACAGGAGGACACGCTCGATCAGACCAGCCTGACCTGGAGGAGAGAGCGAGACAGGGGTAGAGGTAGAAAGAGATAGAGAGAGAGTTAGATTTGCCCTGAGAGAAAGACAGTAGAGAAGAGACGGTGTTTGGCTGAAGGGAGAAGCTAAAGGGAAGAGAGAGAGAGAATGAAAAGGGACAGAGGCTCACAACACCCTGCGTGGTGGTGACATGTTGCGAGAGCTACTGATGAGGAGGCGATGACAGGGTGTGGGCAGACGTGGTAGACGGGACAGGGTGAGGGCAGAGGTGGTAGCCAGGGGACAGGGTGAGAGTGCAGAGGGTAGAGAGGGCACAGATGGGTAGGAGGGGGACAGAGTTTGCGTGGTGACATGGTGAGAGAGCTGCTGACCCCGGGGGGATTTACCAGAGGGTCTGTCATCTCCACCTCGGCTATAATCCCCTCTGACAGGGTATTAGCCCACACAAAGCACTGTGTGTGTGCGTATGTGTGTGTGTGTGTGTGTGTGTGTGTGTGTGTGTGTGTGTGTGTGTGTGTGTGTGTGAGAGAGAGAGAGAGAGAGAGAGAGAGAGAGAGAGAGAGAGGGAGGGAGGGAGGGAGAAAGAATGTGTGCGTGTGTGTGTGTGTGTGTGAGAGAGGGAGGGAGGGATGGAGATTGTGTGTGTGTGTGTGTGTGTGTGTGTGTGTGTGTGTGTGTGTGTGTGTGTGTGTGTGTGTGTGTGTGTGTGTGTGTGTGTGTGTGTGAGAGAGAGAGAGAGAGAGAGAGAGAGAGAGAAAGTGTGAGTGTGTGTGTGTTTGAGGGTGAGAGAATGTGTGTATGAGGGAGCGGGACAGTGTACTGTGTGTATGTGTATTTAAAAGGCGGGGAGATGGTGCTAGAGATAGAGAAAGAGAGAATGATGGGCCTAAGAGAGAGAGAGAGAGAAAGAGAGGGGGGGGGAGAGAGAGAGGGAGAGAGAGACAGAGAGAGAGAGAGACAGAGTGAGAGAGAGATAATAACACACATAACAAAACTCCTGTTGGAGGGATGAGATCATCTGGGTTTGAAACAAAAGAATGAAAACAGGGGCACATATTGGCTGGTGTGCGTGTGTGTGTGTGTGTGTGTGTGTGTGTGTGTGTGTGTGTGTGTGTGTGTGTGTGTGTGTGTGTGTGTGTGTGTGTGTGTGTGTGTGTGTGTGTGTGTGTGTGTGTGTGTGTGTGTGTGTGTGTGTGTGTGTGTGTGTGTGTGTGTGTGTGTGTGTGTGTGTGTGTGTGTGTGTGTGTGTGTGTGTGTGTAAGGGTGTTGTTGTCCCAGCTACACCCCCCCACTCTCCACACGTGTGTGCGTGTGTTTCTCCGAAGCTCTTGAACTTACTGCTACAGCAGCACGTTTTTCCATGACTTTTACACCTCTGATGAGTCCAACAGCTAATTTGATCGCCCACATTAAAGTGGTCGGAGAGAGAGAGAGAGAGAGAGTGAGAAAGTCTGTATGAGAGTATGCAGTATGACTGTCCCGTTAACGTGATGAGATGGGCACCGTTACAACAGGAACAGACAGAGAGAGGTCTCAGTGGGGAAGAACAGACACACACACACACACACACACACACACACACACACACACACACACACACACACACACTCACACACACACACACACACACACAGATCATGTCAGTGGGCAGGAGAGGAAATCTAATCTCACTATAATCTTGTGATTGTGTCCCACTGCTCCGTATTGGATCTGAAGTGTTTGTCCTTGACGGTGTGTAAGAACACACACAGCGCGGGGGGGATAATGCCTCTTTCTACCTTTCAAATCACCTGGGCCAACACATCGATGAATAGACTGATACAAGTGAATACATCAGCGCACAAACACCTTGATATGTGTCCCCAAACACACATTAAAGACAGTGTAGGGGAGAAAGTGTGAGAGAGAGAGACAGAGAGAGAGAGAAAGAGAAAGTGACAGAAAGAGAGAGTGACAGAGAGACAAAGAGAGGGACAGTGAGACAAAGAGACAAAGAGACAGAGAGAAAGAGAGTGACAGAGAGACAGAGAGAGAGAAAGAGAGAGTGACAGTGAGACAGAGACAGAGAGAAAGAGAGAGTGACAGAGAGACAAAGAGACAGAGAGAAAGAGAGAGTGACAGAGAGACAAAGAGACAGAGAGAGAAAGAGAGAGTGACAGAGAGACGAAGAGACAGAGAGAAAGAGAGAGTGACAGTGGGACAAAGAGACCGAGAGAGAGAGAAAGAGAGTGACAGAGAGACAAAGAGACAGAGAGAAAGAGAGAGTGACAGAGAGACAAAGAGAGGGACAGAGAGAAAAAGAGACAGAAAGAAAGGGAGAGAACGAGAGAGAAAGAGAGAGTGACAGTGAGACAAAGAGACAGAGAGAAAGGGAGAGAACGAGAGAGAAAGAGAGAGTGACAGTGAGACAAAGAGACAGAGAGACAGAGAGAAAGGGAGAGAACGAGAGAGAAAGAGAGAGTGAGAGAGAGAGAGAGAGTGGGGGGCGGTTCAAAAATATATATATATATTGTTCACATAAAAAAAAGAGAGAGAGAGAGAATCATCGGGGCCCACAACTAGCTCCATTCCAAAGAGTTGATGAAGGTCATTGATGTTCTACAGCGTTGTCACTGTGTATTCCGTCTCTGCCCAAGGACTCTGTGGCTCTGTGTTAGACAGCTACATTACAGTGTTGTAATCCATCCTGACTAGAGCTATGGGTCTGTAAGTCGGGCCCTGACGAGGATGTCTGCGATGGGTTGGAGCTGATCTCAGCTGGGAGCCGGGAAAGGGGCTTTAAACCCAATGTGGAACAAATACAGAATCTTTCAGGAGAACGGGGGATTGAGCAAACAAGACGTACAACTGGAGCTGAAGGGCAGAGGGAAAGAGAGGTTGGGGGAAGAGGAAAAAGAGGGGGAGAAGGAGGAGGTCTGTGGTTTGGTTCCCAGCCTCTCATTATCTCTCCACTCATCTTTTGGCTGAGTCTGTCTGCAGCCTTTTACTGGGCAGGAGGGGGCAGAGGAACAAGGGAGACGGGGGGGGGGGATGAAAGGGAAGGGCTGGGGAACGAGAGGAACGGGAAAGGATAGGTGCATCTTTGTGTGTGTGTGCCTTAGTGAGTATGTAATGAGAATTGAAGGGTGTGTTTTAGCGTTTTTGTTACGTTACAGCTTAATCCGAACAAGTATTAAATAGTTTCTTCCCCCATCAATCTACACACACTACCCCATAACAATATGGCAAAAACAGGTTTTCATACATTTTTGCTAATTTATCAAAAATAAAAAAGCCTGAAATATCAAATGCACATAAGTATTCAGACCCTTTACTCAGTACTTTGTTGAAGCACCTTTGGCAGCGCTTACAACATCGAGTCTACTTGGGTATGACGCTACAAGCTTGGCACAGCTGTATTTGGGGAGTTTCGCCCATTCTTTCTCTGCAGATCCTCTCAAGATCTGTTAGGTTGGATGGGGAGCATCGCTGCACAGCTATTTTCAGGTCTGTCCAGAGATCTTTAATTGGTTCAAGTCCGAGCTCTGGCTGGGCCACTCAAGGACATTCAGAGACTTGTCCCGAAGCCACTCCTGCATTCTCTTGGCTGTGTGCTTAGGTTTGTTGTCCTGTTGGAAGGTGAACATTCACCACAGTTTGAGGTCATGAGCTCTCTGGAGCAGGTTTTCATCAAGGATCTCTCTGTACTTTGCTCCGTTCATCTTTCCCTCGATCCTGAATAGTCTCCCAGTCCCTGCCTCTGAAAAACATCCCCACAGCATGACGCTGTCACCACCATGCTTCACAGTAGGGATGGTGCCTGGTTTCCGCCAGACGTGACGCTTGTGGGCTGTCATGTGCCTTTTACTGAGGAGCGGCCTCCATCTGGCCACTCTACCATAAAGGTCTGATTGGTGGAGTGCTACAGAGATGGTGGTCCTTCTGGAAGGTTCTCCCATCTCCACTGAGGAACTCTAGAGCTCTGTCAGAGTGACCATCGGGTTCTTGGTCACCTCCCTGACCAAGGCCCTT